>NC_056449.1:17171696-17471696 GCF_018296145.1 Oncorhynchus tshawytscha
AGCAGTATCAGTAGTAGTAGTGGCAGCACCAGTGGTAGTAGTAGCAGCAGTAGTAGAAGTAGTAGCAGTATTATTAGTAGTAGCAGTAGTTGTAACAGTAGTAGTAGCATTGGTAGTAAAATTAGTAGTAGCAGTAGTAGTAGTAGCAGTAGTAGTAGCAGTATTAATAGTAGTAGCAGTAGTAGCAACAGTAGTAGTAGCAGTAGTAGTAGTAGCAGTAGTAGTAGTAGCAGTAGTGGTGGTCATATTAGTTGCCATAGCACTATTAGTAGTGTTAGTAGTAGTAGTAGTAGTAGTAGCAGTAGTAGTAGTAGTAGCAGTAGCAGAAGTAGTAATAGTAGTAGTAGCAGTAGTAGTAGTAGTAGCACTTGGTAATGGTTCACATCATCAATCCCTCTCCCTCTCTATGGGACTCCCTCTACCCTCTTGTAGAGGGAGTAGTAGTAGTAGTAGTAGTAGTAGCATTAGTAGTAGTAGTAGAGTAGTAGAAGTAGTAGTAGAGTAGTAGAAGTAGTAGCAGCAGTGGTAGTAGTAATAGTAGTAGTAGTAGTAGTTGCAGTAGTAATAGTACCAGTAGTTGTAGCAGTAGTAGTAGTCATATTAGTTGTCAGCAGTAGTAGCTGTAGTGGCTGTAGTACTAGTTGTAGCGGTAGTAGTAGTAGTAGTAGTAGTAGTAGTAGTAGTAGTAGTAGCAGCAGTATTTGTAGCAGTAACAGTAGTACTAATTGTAGCTCAACCCAGGTCATGTATTCATTAGATTAAATATGTATCCCTCAAGGTCAAACAACTAGCACCTTAAAGAAATACAATTTCTTTAAACACAAAAGTTTAGATGGTGAGTAATATAAAAACATCCTTGAAAATGAGAGGATAATATTGTGAGAGAAAACGCCTTTTACTTACCATTGACTCTATTGCCCCTAATACAAAATAAATTGACACGGGTCCAATTTCATCTTTATTTCACGGCCGATCTACCACTATTTTAGAGTAGAGAGCTAAAAAGGCTACAATGGAGGGCAATATATAGATGTGTTCCCTTGCCAGGAAATCAATATCGATGTGGCCTCTAATAGTTTTTGAAGGAAAGTATTTTGTTTTCCCCTATCAGCTCGAAACAAAGAAGCGACGTTGGCCCGCCATTAACCATCCCCAGTGAGGCTTGAGAGAAACGCGGGTGCATTGGGCACCAAAGTTGCCAGAGTGTTACAGCGAGAATAATTTGGTCCCTTGACGGGAAAGCATCATCGCTGGAGCACAACCATCTTTACCTGGGTGAGGTGAGAGGCAGGGAAAGAGAGAGAAAAATATTGCCAGACGGGAAGGCAGGCAGACAGATAGAGAGAGAGAGACAAGCAGACAGACAGACAGAGAGAGAGAGAGACAAGCAGACAAACAGACAGAGAGAGAGAGACAAGCAGACAGACAGACAGAGAGATAATCTGTTAAAGAATGCACTGCCAATGGTTCTCTCCTCGTTGTTAGCTCTTCTTATGGCTAGAGGCATTAGGCTGATAAGGGTCATCTCCCCCCAAGGCTTTTGAAATATTCTTCTTTTAACATCTTACTCTTAGCCATAGTTGGCGTGCTTGTGGTATGATCTTGAGATGTTGGTACATGCTTTTCCTTTTTAAAGAACTAAGGTCAGGTAGTGTGGTTGTTACCATTGATCATTGACTACTGACTTAGTATTACATTTTACCCATATCACACTTGGATTGAAATGGTATTTTCTGGTACTGTTGAAAAGATATGTCTCTCCATCAGACAGTTTTTTTTAATGTTTATAAGTATTTTATCACCCACAAAAATACACAAGCACTGACCCATATGTAAGTTTCAACAGGTCAGTCCAGTTAAATGGAGAATGTGTATGGTGAACAACAAAAATACACAAGCACTGACCCATATGTAAGTTTCAACAGGTCAGTCCAGTTAAATGGAGAATGTGTATGGTGAACAACAAAAATACACAAGCACTGACCCATATGTAAGTTTCAACAGGTCAGTCCAGTTAAATGGAGAATGTGTATGATGAACAACAAAAATACACAAGCACTGACCCATATGTAAGTTTCAACAGGTCAGTCCAGTTAAATGGAGAATGTGTATGGTGAACAACAAAAATACACAAGCACTGACCCATATGTAAGTTTCAACAGGTCAGTCCAGTTAAATGGAGAATGTGTATGGTGAACAACAAAATACACAAGCACTGACCCATATGTAAGTTTCAACAGGTCAGTCCAGTTAAATGGAGAATGTGTATGGTGAACAACAAAAATATAGCACTGACCCATATGTAAGCACAGGTCACCCAGTTAAATGTAAGTTTCACTGACAGGTAACAGTCCAGTTAAATGGAGAATGTGTATGGTGAACAACAAAAATACACAAGCACTGACCCATATGTAAGTTTCAACAGGTCAGTCCAGTTAAATGGAGAATGTGTATGGTGAACAACAAAAATACACAAGCACTGACCCATATGTAAGTTTCAACAGGTCAGTCCAGTTAAATGGAGAATGTGTATGGTGAACAACAAAAATACACAAGCACTGACCCATATGTAAGTTTCAACAGGTCAGTCCAGTTAAATGGAGAATGTGTATGGTGAACAACAAAAATACACAAGCACTGACCCATATGTAAGTTTCAACAGGTCAGTCCAGTTAAATGGAGAATGTGTATGATGAACAACAAAAATACACAAGCACTGACCCATATGTAAGTTTCAACAGGTCAGTCCAGTTAAATGGAGAATGTGTATGGTGAACAACAAAAATACACAAGCACTGACCCATATGTAAGTTTCAACAGGTCAGTCCAGTTAAATGGAGAATTTTAGGTGAACAACTCCAGTTAAAAAATACACAAATGCACTGACCCATATGTAAGTTTCAACAGGTCAGTCCAGTTAAATGGAGAATGTGTATGGTGAACATACACAAGCACTGACCCATATGTAAGTTTCAACAGGTCAGTCCAGTTAAATGGAGAATGTGTATGGTGAACAACAAAAATACACAAGCACTGACCCATATGTAAGTTTCAACAGGTCAGTCCAGTTAAGCATCCCCATAGAATGTCAGTCCAGTTAAATGGAGAATGTGTATGGTGAACAAAAAATACACAAGCACTGACCCATATGTAAGTTTCAACAGGTCAGTCCAGTTAAATGGAGAATGTGTATGGTGAACAACAAAAATACACAAGCACTGACCCATATGTAAGTTTCAACAGGTCAGTCCAGTTAAATGGAGAATGTGTATGGTGAACAACAAAAATACACAAGCACTGACCCATATGTAAGTTTCAACAGGTCAGTCCAGTTAAATGGAGAATGTGTATGGTGAACAACAAAAATACACAAGCACTGACCCATATGTAAGTTTCAACAGGTCAGTCCAGTTAAATGGAGAATGTGTATGGTGAACAACAAAAATACACAAGCACTGACCCAATGTAAGTTTCAACAGGTCAGTCCAGTTAAATGGAGAATGTGTATGGTGAACAACAAAAATACACAAGCACTGACCCATATGTAAGTTTCAACAGGTCAGTCCAGTTAAATGGAGAATGTGTATGGTGAACAACAAAAATACACAAGCACTGACCCATATGTAAGTTTCAACAGGTCAGTCCAGTTAAATGGAGAATGTGTATGGTGAACAACAAAAATACACAAGCACTGACCCATATGTAAGTTTCAACAGGTCAGTCCAGTTAAATGGAGAATGTGTATGGTGAACAACAAAATACACAAGCACTGACCCATATGTAAGTTTCAACAGGTCAGTCCAGTTAAATGGAGAATGTGTATGGTGAACAACAAAAATACACAACAGTTTCAACAGGTCAGTCCAGTTAAATGGAGAATGTGTATGGTGCACTGACCCATATGTAAGTTTCAACAGGTCAGTCCAGTTAAATGGAGAATGTGTATGTGAACAACAAAAATACACAAGCACTGACCCATATGTAAGTTTCAACAGGTCAGTCCAGTTAAATGGAGAATGTGTATCCATCAGAACAACAAAAATACACAAGCACTGACCCATATGTAAGTTTCAACAGGTCAGTCCAGTTAAATGGAGAATGTGTATGGTGAACAACAAAAATACACAAGCACTGACCCATATGTAAGTTTCAACAGGTCAGTCCAGTTAAATGGAGAATGTGTATGGTGAACAACAAAAATACACAAGCACTGACCCATATGTAAGTTTCAACAGGTCAGTCCAGTTAAATGGAGAATGTGTATGGTGAACAACAAAAATACACAAGCACTGACCCATATGTAAGTTTCAACAGGTCAGTCCAGTTAAATGGAGAATGTGTATGGTGAACAACAAAAATACACAAGCACTGACCCATATGTAAGTTTCAACAGGTCAGTCCAGTTAAATGGAGAATGTGTATGGTGAACAACAAAAATACACAAGCACTGACCCATATGTAAGTTTCAACAGGTCAGTCCAGTTAAATGGAGAATGTGTATGGTGAACAACAAAAATACACAAGCACTGACCCATATGTAAGTTTCAACAGGTCAGTCCAGTTAAATGGAGAATGTGTATGGTGAACAACAAAAATACACAAGCACTGACCCATATGTAAGTTTCAACAGGTCAGTCCAGTTAAATGGAGAATGTGTATGGTGAACAACAAAAATACACAAGCACTGACCCATATGTAAGTTTCAACAGGTCAGTCCAGTTAAATGGAGAATGTGTATGGTGAACAACAAAAATACACAAGCACTGACCCATATGTAAGTTTCAACAGGTCAGTCCAGTTAAATGGAGAATGTGTATGGTGAACAACAAAAATACACAAGCACTGACCCATATGTAAGTTTCAACAGGTCAGTCCAGTTAAATGGAGAATGTGTATGGTGAACAACAAAAATACACAAGCACTGACCCATATGTAAGTTTCAACAGGTCAGTCCAGTTAAATGGAGAATGTGTATGGTGAACAACAAAAATACAGCAAAACCGAATAGAAAAGGAGACCAGTTGTTATCAAGTTCTTGAAAATCACACTCACTGTCAATAACTTCACCAGGTATAGACCAAGTCATATTGAAGCAGTGAAAAAGCAGAAATCAGCAGCATAACAAGTGTCCACTTTCCTATTAGTAGCGTTCTACACCAGTACTCACAGATAGTGTGTCGCTATGGTTACGTCCCAAATGGCACGGCCTACAAAGTGCTCCCTGCATAGCCCTATGGGCCCTGCACTACATAGGCGGTGGGGTGCTATTTGGGATGCATTCTCTTTCTTCTTTCTTTTTTTATTCAGACACCCCCAGCATTTCCAATGGAACCTTCCAGACAAAACAATGTTGTTTTAAACCAGCATCAAGGAAAAGTGACTATAAACAAATATCCTAGTTGATACCCCAGTGAAATGAAGGACAGGCAAATGTTAGGGGTAAAAATGTGTTTCCACTCATAGGCCTACCTAAATATAGAGTATAGTGCTATAAACATCAAAGCAAGACAGAATCTGAAGCAACACAAGGGTTCTCCTAGCGTGGAATCTACACTGAATATCATTCTGTTTCACTATTGTTTCAACAATTGAAGCAGCTTCAATAGAAGAGTATGGGGGGCTTTACAAGTAGGCCATCATTGTAAATATGAATTTGTTCTTAACTGACTTGCCTAGTTAAAAAATAAAAAATAAAATAGATTTAAAAAGCCAAGCTCATCTCAGACCAGAGCTTTGCTTCACTATATAGGAATTGTAAGGTATTTACGAAATAAATAACATAGTAAAATCCTAATGACATAGTTATAACCTATGAATGACATGTTTTGTTTGATTGGGAATCCTCAAAACAAGCATGTGTGATGGTACCTGTTTCGGAGGAGCTAGAGGGACTAACAGCTCTTCTTGGACAGCTCATGACCTGAATGACCTTTCCATCGCCACCATGTTCCAAAACAACATAGAACTTAAACAGAAGGGATAACCGTTGGGGGGGGGGGCACAGTAAGGTAACATAGCCTACTAGTGCATGGTCAAACTTTCTGCCGCTGACCAACACAGCCTTTTGTGATCGGTCAGTTATACGTAAGTCACCATTGACTGGGTTCAAACTTACCCATTGCGAGTTGGGCACTTGTGCTTGTCTCGCTCATGTCATCCATGAGATCCTCCGGAGATAATCTCCTGGACCTGAAATCAAAAAGTATAAATCAAATAAAATGTTATTTGTCACATGCGCCGAATACAACAGGACAGTGAAATGCTTACTGACAGTACAAGCCCTTAACCAACAATGCAGTTTTACGAAAATTCCCCCAAAATTAAGAGATAAGAATAACAAATAATTAAACAGCAACAGTAAATAACAATAGCAGGGCTATATACATGTCCTGGCATCACACGGTCAGGTCTCTGACCTCCTCCCTATAGGCTGTATCATCGTTGTCGGTGAACAGCGTGGCGGATGTGAATGTAATGATGGTGTTGGAGTCGTGCCTGGCCGTGCAGTCATGAGCGAACAGGGAGTACAGGAGGGGACTGAGCACGCACCCCTGAGGGGCCCCCGTGTTGAGGATCAGCGTGGCGGATGTGTTGTTACCTACCCTTACCACCTGGGGGCGGCCCGTCAGGATGTCCAGGATCCAGTTGCAGAGGGAGGTGTTTAGTCTCAGAGGCCTTAGCTTAGTGATGAGCTTTGAGGGCACTATGGTGTTGAACGCTGAGCTGTACTCAATGAATAACATTCCTTTTGTCCAGGAGGGAAAGGGCAGTGTGGAGTGCAATAGAGATTGCATCGTCTGTGGATCTGTTGGTGTGGTATGCAAATTGGAGTGGGTCTAGGGTTTCTGGGTTAATGGTGTTGATATGAGCCATGGTCAGCCTTTCAAAGCATTTCATGGCTACAGACGTGAGTGCTACGGGTCGGTAGTCATTTAGGCAGGTTACCTTAGTGTTCTTGGGCACAGGGACAATGGTGGTCTGCTTGAAACATGTTTGTATTACAGACTCAGACAGGGAGAGGTTGAAAATCAATGAAGACACTTGCCAGTGGGCAGCGCATCTTCGGAGTTCACATCCTGGAAATCCATCTGGCCCAGCGTCCTTGTGAATGTTGAGCTGTCTAAAGGTCTTCCTCACATCGGCTGTGGAGAACGTGGTCATACAGTTATCCATAACAGCTGATGCTCTCATGCATGTTTCAGTGTTACTTGCCTCGAAGCGAGCATAGAAGTTATGTCGCTCATCTGGTAGGCTCGTGTCACTGGCAGCTCTTGGCTGTGCTTCCCTTTGTAGCCTGTATTAGTTTGCAAGCTCTGCCACATCCAACGTGCATCGGAGCCGGTGTAGTACGATTCAATCTTAGTCCTGTATTAACGCTTTGCCTGTTTGATGGTTCGTCGGAGGGCATAGCTGTCACGCCTTGGTCTTAGTATTTTGTGTTTTCTTTAATTATTTGGTCAGGCCAGGGTGTGACATGGGTTATTGTGGTGTGTTTTTGTCTTAGGGGTTTTGTGGGGTGTCTACGTAGTCTATGGCTGCCTGAGGCGGTTCTCAATTAGAGTCAGGTGATTATCGTTGTCTCTGATTGGGAGCCATATTTAGGCAGCCATATTCTGTGAGTGTTTTCGTGGGTGATTGTTCCTGTCTTAGTGTTTTGTATTTCACCAGATAGGCTGTTTCGGTTTTCATTATTTCATTTCGTTAGTTTTGTAGTTTCTGCATGTATAGGTTTTCCTTCATTAAAATATATCATGAATCATCATCACGCTGCATTTTGGTCCGATCCTTGTTCTACCTCTTCGTCAGAGGAGGAGATAGAAGAGAGCCGTTACAGAATCACCCACCACACCCGGACCAAGTGGCGTGGTAACAGGCAACAGCAGCAGCAGGAGCAGCAGCAGCTGCAGTGGGAGAGGCTGCACCACCTGGAGACATGGACATGGGAGGAGGAACTGGACGGTAAAGGACCTTGGGCTCAGCCTGGAGAATATCGCCGCCCCAAAGAAGAACTGGAGGCGGCGAGAGCCGAGAGGCGCTGGTATGAGGAGAAGCAACAGCGGCACAGGAGCAACAATATCGGGACTACACTACTTGGGAGGAAATAGACAGGTGGGCTGTCGACCCAGAGAAAGTGCCGGAGCCCGCCTGGGATTCGCTGGAGCAGTGCGAAGCAGGCTATAGGAGAATGGAGTTGAAGAGAAAAGCACGGCGGCGCAGAGGGAAACCCGAAAGTCCGCCCCAAAAATGTATTGGGGGGGGGCTCAGGGAGAGAGTGGCAGAGTCAGGAGTCAGACCTGAGCCAACTCTCCCTGTTTATCGTGAGGAGCCAAGGAGGAGACCAGAACCAGAGCCGGTGTTAGAGGTGAGCGAAGCAGAGACTGTGAAGGAGTTTTAATGGGGAATTTGGAGGAGAGAGTTATGAGGGAGTTGCTAGTTTGGTGCTTTAGGTACGATATTCGTCCGACGGAGCGAGTCGGGGATTTGATGGCACCTGGGTCAGCGCTCCATACTCGTCCTGAGGTGCGTGTTAGTCGGCTGGTGAAAATTGTGCCAGCCTCACGCACTAGGCCTCCTGTGTACCTACCTAGCCTTGCACGTCCTGTGCCAGCCCTGCTCGCAGGCTCTCCAGTACACCTTCACGGTCTAGCCCATCCTGTGCCACCTCCACACTCCAGCCCTCCGGTAGCAGCTCCCCGCACCAGGCTTCCTGTGCGTGTTCTCAGTTCAGTACCACCAGTACCAGCACCACGCATCAGGCCTACAGTGCGCCTCGCCTCTCCAGCGCTGCCGGAGCCTCTCTCCTCTCCTGCGCTGCTGGAATCTCCCGCCAGTTCAGCGCAGCCAGAGCTTTTCTCCTCTCCTGCGCTGCCGGAGTCTCCCGTCTGTTCAGCGCTGCCAGAGCCTTTCTCCTCTACAGCGCTGCTGGACAGCGCTGCTGGAGTCTCCTGCCTGTCTCCCGCCTGTTCAGCGCAGCCAGAGCCTTCCTCTGCCGGAGTCTCCAGCTGTTGCTGCCAGAGTCTACAGCGCCCGCCTGGAGTCTTCTGTTCAGCGCAGCCAGAGCTGCCAGCCTGCATGGAGCAGCCAGAGCTGTCAGTCTGCATGGAGCAGCCTGCGCTGTCAGACTGCATGGAGCAGCCAGAGCTGCCAGTCTGCATGGAGTAGCCAGAGCTGTCAGTCTGCATGGAGCAGCCAGAGCTGCCAGGTTGCATGGAGCAGCCAGAGCTGCCAGTCTGCATAGAGCTGCCAGTCTGCATAGAGCAGCCAGAGCTGCCATTCTGCATGGATCTGTCAGTATGTATAGAGCTGCCAGTCTGCATGGAGCAGCCAGAGCAGCTAGATCCACCAGTCAGCCAGACTCTTCCAGATCCGCCAGTCAGCCAGACTCTTCCAGATCTGCCAGTCAACCAGACTCTTCCAGATCTGCCAGTCAACCAGACTCTTCCAGATCTGCCAGTCAACCAGACTCTTCCAGATCTGCCAGTCAACCAGACTCTTCCAGATCTGCCAGTCAACCAGACTCTTCCAGATCCGCCAGCCAGCCAGGATCTACCAAAGCCTACTACCTGCCTGAGCTTCCTCTCAGTGCTGAGCTTCCTCTCAGTGCTGAGCTTCCTCTCAGTGCTGGGATTCCCCTCAGTGCTGGGCTTTCCCTCAGTGCTGAGCTGCCCCTCAGTCCCGAGCTACCCCTCAGTCCCGAGCTGCCTCAGTCCCGAGCTGCCCCTCAGTCCCGAGCTGCCCCTCAGTCCCGAGCTGCCCCTCAGTCACGAGCTGCCCCTCAGTCCAGTGGGGTTCTGGGTGAGGACTATTAGGCCATGGTCGGCGGCGAGGGTGGATTATCCCAGGACGCAAGGGGGAGGAACTATGACATTTATGGAGTGGGGTCCACGTCCCGAGCCGGAGCCGCCACCATGGACAGACGCCCACCCGGACCCTCCCTATGGTTTTGAGGTGCGTCCGGGAGTCCGCACCTTAGGGGGGGGTTCTGTCACGCCTTGGTCTTAGTATTTTGTGTTTTCTTTAATTATTTGGTCAGGCCAGGGTGTGACATGGGTTATTGTGGTGTGTTTTTGTCTTAGGGGTTTTGTGGGGTGTCTACGTAGTCTATGGCTGCCTGACGCGGTTCTCAATCAGAGTCAGGTGATTATCGTTCTCTCTGATTGGGAGCCATATTTAGGCAGCCATATTCTGTGAGTGTTTTCGTGGGTGATTGTTCCTGTCTTAGTGTTTTGTATTTCACCAGATAGGCTGTTTCGGTTTTCATTATTTCATTTAGTTAGTTTTGTAGTTTCTGCATGTATAGGTTTTCCTTCATTAAAATATATCATGAATCATCATCACGCTGCATTTTGGTCCGATCCTTGTTCTACCTCTTCGTCAGAGGAGGAGATAGAAGAGAGCCGTTACAATAGCAGGATTTCTTCTAAGCTTCCAGGTTAGAGTCCTGCTCTTTGAAAGCAGCAGCTCTACCCTTTAGCTCAGTGCCAATGTTGCCTGTAATCCATGGCTTCTGGTTGGGGTATGTACATACAATCACTGTGAGAACTACATCCTCGATGCACTTATTGATGAACCCAGTCACTGATGTGGTGTACTCCTCAATGCCATCGGAAGAATCCCGGAACATATTCCAGTCTGTGCTAGCAAAACAGTCCTGTAGTTTAGGATCTGCTTCATCTGACCACTTTTTTATAGACCGAGTCACGGGTGCTTCCTGCTTTAATTTTTGTTGTCAGCAGTAAACAGGAGGATAGAGTTATGGTCAGATTTGCCAATTGGAGGGCGAGGAAGAGCTTTGTACGCGTCTCTGTGTGTAGAGTAAAGGTGGTCTAGAATTTGTTTCCCTCTGGTTGCATATTTAACATGCTGATATAAAATAGGGACTACTGATTTAAGTTTTCCTGCATTAAAGTCCCCGGCCACTAGAAGCGTCGCCTCTGGATGAGCGTTTTCCTGTTTGCTTATGGAAGAACATAGTTCATTGAGTTCGGTTTTAGTGCCAGCATTGGTCTGTGGTGGTATGTAGACAGCTACGAAAAATACAGATGAAAACTCTCTAGGTAGATAGTGTGGTCTACAGCTCTTGATGAGATTCCTCAGGCGAGGAAAACCCTGAGACTTCCTTCGTGCACCAGCTATTGTTTACAAACATGCATAGGCCTCCGTCATGTGTCTTACCAGTGGCTGCTGTTCTGTCCTGCTGATAGAGTGTATAACCCGCAAGCTGTATGTTCTTAATGTTGTCCTTCAGCCACGAGTCTGTATGTAATTGTGTCCTATGTTATATGTCTTAAATAATTCTGGTAGACAAAGAATAGAGTAACATGTGATCCATCTGTCCATAATGCATTATAAACATGATTTATATAGGCTGCTGTTAGCTACCATGAGCTGTTAACAAGCATAGAATGATGTTGGCACCTATTGCAACATCACAGGTCAAAGGTCAAGGGAATGGCGTTATGTTCAGTTCTCTTCAATACATTTCACATGACAACTCCAACACCAGTGTCACTACGGATATCAGCTGTGTAAATACCGTCATGTAAATATGGTTGCTCCTATCTATGTAAATTAGTGACCTGGGAATCCTGACTGGAGGTATCATTTTGATATCATTTTGACAGACCTTATCGGTTCCACAGTAAAACCTGTCCCCACGGCCTACAGACTCCCTAGATAATATTACATGCAAACAGACATGACTCAAAGGAAAAGATGGTGAAAACAACATAATATAGTTAATAAAGTATATTTTACAGTGGATAGAGTAAGTGGCTTTATTACTTTTACAATGGTGTATGTTTGATCTATGTGACCTGTCCTTCCACCTGGAGAAGAGAGGTGTGTGTATGTATGTGTGTGTATGTTTGAAAGTAAACTACATTTTCAGCAGATGTGAAGAAAGAGACAGGCAGAGAGAGAGTGAGTGTGTGAGTGTGAGTGTGACTGTGTGTGTGTGTGTGAGTGTCCCCAAACACTTGTATGTATGGGGTGCATCAGCTAGAAAAACTAAACCGCAAGGGTATGTCTGCACATGCAGCCAAGTGCGAAAGGCAATTTGGGGGAAGAACTATTACCTATTGTCAACTGTGCAGAGATTGAACTGGGTTATAGCTCAGTGGGTCCATCTTGAGGCAGAGAAATTACCTATTTTCGTGTGTAATTGCTGTAGAACAAGCTAAACCAAGCATGTCATTGAAAGCGTGCCTCTTCCACCAGGAAGCCAAACGAAAACACCCTCGAAAAAGCCTTGCTTTGTGAGTCAGAAGAACCACAGAGCCACCTATGTGTCTCTCTAAGCCACCAGAACATCTGTCAAGAGAATCAGCCACTTAAATCAGATAGGGGTGTGTGTGTGTGTGTGTGTGTGTGTGTGTGTGTGTGTATGTGTGTGTGTGTGTGTGTGTGTGTGTGTGTGTGTGTGTGTGTGTGTGTGTGTGTGTGTGTGTGTGTGTGTGTGTGTGTGTGTGTGTGTGTGTGTGTGTGTGTGTGTGTGTGTGTGTGTGTGTGTGTGTGAGTGTGTGTGTGTGTGTGTGTGTGGAATCAAATGGACGAGAATATAGAGTTTATGTATGCTACAGGCACCTCAGCAAAAGCCACTATTTGTTCCATGTGATTAGCTTAATTCTTGTTTTTCCCCTGCTGTTGTGCCTTCACCTATATTACATGTACCATGACAAGGTGCGTTTAATTGGATTGGATACTTGTCGTGGTGTTAACCCCACGAAGGGTCCACGTCTTTAAACTGTTTTTTAGATGCTTCCATCTAACAAGATTTGATGCATCACGTTTATACATTTACACACACACAAAGACACACACACATCACCACCACCTCCATCACCATCACCATCACCACGACCACCTCCACCATCACCAAGATACATAAAGAAAGCTAGCATACATGGTAAGGACTATAGCCTGTAAGTACATTTTTTTTATTACACTGATGGTTACTGTGGTATAAGACCCACCTTATGTAAAGTGTGACCAAACCAGCAAACCCCCTTCACCCCATCTCCTTTTCCTCTCTTCTTCCTCTCTCTCCTCTTTCCCCTTCAACCCATTACACTCTCACCTTCATCCCTGTTCCCCCATCCCCCCGTTCCCCTCTCACCTCCGTTCCCCTTTCACCTTCATCCCCCATTTCCCCGTTCCCCTCTCACCACTGTTCCCCCGTCCCCCATTCTCCTCTCACTCCAGTTTCCCTCTCAACCCCGTCCTCCCCTTCCCCTCTCACCCTCGTTCCCCTCTCACCCCGTTCCTCCAGCCTCCCGCCCCCCCATTCCCCTCTCACCTGTAGCAGTAGTTGACGCAGGCAGTGATGGCGAGTAGTGGAATGAGGACCAGCATGCCCAGGGTGATGGCCATGTTCCTCGTCTTCTCCTGTTTGGCCTGCTGCAGCTCCCACCACTCCTGATAACTGAACTGACAGCGCTCGCACATGTAGCCAGAGACACAGCTGGGTTCACCAGCACAAAACTCACTGTTAGTATAGATCACACAGTTTCACCTACTTGTGTAAACATAACACAACTTCTGAAAACAAGAAGCTCAAAATCAGTGTTGGCTGATTTATGAGAAAAGTCTACCGAGGACGTCCTGCATATCTTGCAGATCCATGCAGATTTAAACTTTAGAATCGTAAATATTATTATTATTACTGTTTTACTGTCACGGCTTCTATAAGTAGTGGGTGGAGGAGTCAGGCGCAGAGAGCAGGGTAGTTCAAAAGATGTGGATCTTTATTTTCCAAGAAACCAGAGAGACGGTCACGCCACACACACAAGACCCAGTCCAAACAAACAGGACAAAACTGATCGGAAAAATGAATACCACGAAATAATCACACACCATAAACAGAAAAACAAGCCCGCACAAAAGCCGGCGGGCCTACCGGGTTTAAATAGCCCACAACCAAAACCTAAACACGAAACAGGTGCAACTAATCAGACACAACTAAATGAAACAGACAGCTAGTAGGCCGGCGACGACGAGCGCCGAGCGCCGCCCCAACAGGAAGAGGCACCATCTTCGGTGGGATTCGTGACATTTACCCTACAGCTCACGTTGTTACCATAGCTACCAAGGAAAGGCTTTACACATGGAACAATAGTGCCACCTACTGCCTTTGTCTAGACTGGCTTACTTGAAAATCCCTATCCAGAAACAATATTCAACCCCAAATCCAAGTTAGTGTAATAAAAAACAGCATTTTTGCCCCCTTAATGTTGTAGAATAGTCAGTCAACAATAGTGTTGATCCATGTACAAGGAGGTAGATAGGGGGACTTGGTTGCAGGTGTAGGACTTTATCTCTGCGAAGTAAAAGCAGACTCCCTCATAGAGACAGAAAGTATCATGAGGTGAGAGGCAGCTCTCCACTGTGTTGGTTTTCAGACACTGGCTGGTGATGTCAATATGGCTACTGGTGGTCACAGGGAAGGCCCCGTGTAGTAGCCAGAGCTCCGTGTGTCAACACAGCCAGTGGATATGAGTTTCTTCATTTCAACATTTTCATGTCATTTTCACTCCCATCTAGATATTGATGAATGTAAAATGAGAACACACAAATGTGAAAAGCGAGCTGAGTGCATGAATACTATGGGGTAGCGCTGCAATCACCCACACACAGCTCTCTATCCCTAGTGAAGCCTTCCAGGCAGTGGCAGGTGGGGTTGCCTCCATCCAGCAGACATTAGTCATCCTGGTCTGTAAGTGCAAGGATGTTGCCAACACTTTTTCAAAAGACCAGTTTCACTGGGACTATAATATGTACAGTATCTGGAAAAATCAGTGGCAGCCAATTTGTGCCCGTATGTAATCCCCGGTAATTGTTGTTATAGAGGTGTGGTTTTTATCTGACACCATCTTTTCAGTGAAGAGTGTGGGCTCACTCTCTTTGTCCATGTTATCCTCTGCCTCCCCCCATCAGAGGAGAGAACAGGCATGAAGAGCGGCATGCTCTCATCATTCAATGTTTGGTTTTTCAGAGAGAACTGGTCTGCAGAATCACCATCTCCAGAATCTGTAGGAAAAATCATGAGCAGGGCAAACTTATCTCTTAATACCAAATGCCTGCTCTCACACACCTGTGCACAGCTCTAATTTTGTTAGACAAACATTTGCTCCTGTGGAAGAAATTGAAATAAATAAAAAAGTGTCATAAATACAACTTAGGTCAAAAACTGTGATAAAGCTAACATAGGTATTTAACAATATGGAGTCTCTCTCTCTCTCTCTCTCTCTTGCCACCTGGCTTAGCAAGTGGGTGAACCACCACTATGGATGCCAGTTGGAACGCTCTGGGTTCATCCCGGTCCGCTTGTAAACGCTCAGCTGCTGCTTCCAGTCCGTGATCCACAACCTGGACCAACCAGAAGAGACGATGGAATTAGAATTATAATATGTAGATTTAGCTATTATAGCCTAGAACTTTTTGAATGTGTGTGCGTGTTTGTGTGTGTGTGCATGCGTGTGTGTGTATCTGTGTACTGTATGTGTGCATATTTGTGTGTGTGTGTGTGTGTGTGTTCCACAGAAGCCTCATCTACATTGTTCTCTGTCAGGACTCGTCGGTTGGAGCCATACAGGGATGCCATCTCCATTACACCACTCTTGCTATCACACCAGTGCAGCCTGTCTTCAGTGAAGTCTACGGTCAGACCACTAGGGGACAACAAGTCAGCACCAGCGATGACCGAATGGTCACTTCCTTCCAAAGACGCACTCTGCACCACAGGCCTGGTACCCATATCGGTTCAGAACAACTTCCTAAAAAAAACAACAGAAATGATAACTCAGCCATCCACAATTAACAGGCAGAGGACTACGTGTAGCAAAAATACTGATAAAGAAACATATTGAAAATATTCTACGTGGCTAAAGGATGAACGGCAATTCCCCTTGGTTTCTGTATCCCATTGCTAATAACGTTCTCTGTTGATGCCATCTCTCTGATGATGCCATGCTGCGAACTAAAGTTGAGAGGCTGAAAGACAGAATACAAAAGCAATGTCCTAGGCCTAGGCTAAAAACAATATTAACTAAACAGTAGATATATACATGGAGTAGAATGAATGGAATAAAACAAACCACGCATAATATAATTAATAGTTTAAACTTCAAATAGTACAGTCAATGTCAAGGTAATTGTGTGTTTTAAATTCTGATAATAGCATTGGCCCCAGTACTAAACCCTAGAATACACAATCCACCCTCAGTCAGTCCAGTAAAGCTTGCAGTTGACACAGTCCACAGCCAGGCCCTTTGGTGAGTCCAACCCCTCAGTGAGCAGAACTTCCCAGGACTCAGTCCAAATCAGCCCGGTCAATCTGCTTCAGTACCGTACTGGCAAAGTACACCTAGGAAAACACACACATTTTTAAATATTTTTTTATCATAATGCCTCGTAAGCATCATTGCCTGACATGGACCAAACCGTTTCCCTTCCCCATCATCAACAGTCCTACAGTAACCAGTTATGACATATAGGTGGCAGCAGATCTGAATATAGCTGACCCAAAGTGCTCCATAGTCAGTAAAGAGCAGTCAAGTGATTTTGCACTGCAGTTTTGAAGTTGTAAAACTGACTTCACTGTAGTCTAGTTCTACCATTTCCTTACTTGTTTTGTACAGGATCATAGTCCAGAGTTAGCACTGTTGCCCTCGGCTCCTTCACAAGGCTGTCGTCACCAGTCCCATCCAGATGACCACATCTACTGTCTACCATTTTGGCAGCAGATAAGGCGGAGATGCAGGAACATATTGATAAGTGATGACAAATAAAAACAAGAATGCAAACATAAATATTTTCCCATGTGTGTGTAGGCTTGCATGTGTTTGTGTGTTTGTGTGTGTGCTTGCACATGTGTGTAATGTGTGACTGCCTGTGTGTGTTGATATATTTATTGTGTGTGTAAATGTATGTTTATCCATGGCAGCATATGTGGTGTGTGTGAGTGTGTAGGAGTGGGGACTTACCAGTGGCTGTGCAGCATTTGCCGTCTTGGTGGAGCTGGCACACAGGCAGAGTGTCACACTTCCAACTACCTGGGTGGGAGTGTGACGACAGCCCCCTCGGTCTGAGAAGAGCAGCCTGGGAGATCCATACACACACAGGGAGAGATTTAATGGCACAGCCTCCAATCAGTAACGACAAAAAACCCTCCACTCAGGAACAACAATAAACCCTCCACCAAGTAACAGCAATAAACTCTTCAATCAGTAACAGCAATAAACCCTCCATTCAGTAACAGCAATAAACCCTCCACTCAGTAACAGCAATAAACCCTTCAATCAGTAACAGCAATAAACTCTTCACTCAGTAACAGCAATAAACTCTTCACTCAGTAACAGTAATAAACCTTCCATTCAGTAATAGCAATAAACTCTTCACTCAGTAACAGCAATAAACCCTCCAATCAGTAACAATGATTAACCCTCCAATCAGTAACAATGATTAACCCTCCACTCAGTAACAGCAATAAACCCTCCAATCAGTAACAATGATTAACTCTCCACTCAGTAACAGCAATAAACCCTCCAATCAGTAACAATGATTAACCCTCCACTCAGTAACAGCAATAAACCCTCCAATCAGTAACAATGATTAACCCTCCACTCAGTAACAGCAACAAACCCTCCACTCAGTAACAGCAATAAACCCTCCAATCAGTAACAATGATTAACCCTCCACTCAGTAACAGCAATAAACCCTCCAATCAGTAACAATGATTAACCCTACACTCAGTAACAGCAATAAACCCTCCAATCAGTAACAATGATTAACCCTCCAATCAGTAACAATGATTAACCCTCCAATCAGTAACAATGATTAACCCTCCATATAGTAACAATGATTAACCCTCCACTCAGTAACAATGACTAACCCTTCACTCAGTAACAGCAATAAACCCTCAACTCAGTAACAATGATTAACCCTCCACTCAGTAACAATGATTAACCCTTCACTCAGTATCAATGATTAACCCTCCACTCAGTAACAGCAATAAACACTCCACTCAGTAACATTAAATAACCTTCTAATAAGTAAAAGCAATAAACCCTCCAATCGGTAACTGTCACACCCTGACCACGCCCTGATCTGTTTCACCTGTCTTTGTGATTGTCTCCACCCACCTCTAGGGTTCACCCGTTTTCCCCATTAGGCCCTGGGTATTTATTCTGGGGTTCTCTGTTTGTCTGTTGAACCATCTGCCTCCCGTGTCTGCATCTGGGTCTCGCCCTGTGCCCTTATAGTACGAACTGGCCATGACAGACCCAGCAGACTTGGACCAGCTCTGCCATGCTGTCTCCCTGCAGGGAGACACCATTGGGAGGCATGATGAGTTACTGCTGGACCTTTTGGAAGGGCTTCGTTCCCTGACGGAACAAAGCAAATCAGAGAGTTAGCTCATAGGCAGCTCACCACCTCTGTAGACTTTCGCACGTTGGCTGCCGAGAGTGCCTGGAATCCGGAGCCCCTATTCGATATTTTCCATCACAGATTATCTGAGGTGGTAAAAGATGAGCTAGCTGCCCAGGAGTTACTGGTGGACCTCGATTCCCTCATCGCCCTCACCATTAGGATTGAGTGGACGGGAACACAGGACTGAGAGGAGGTCTGGCCTAGGTCACACTCGTCCATCCGCTCACTCAACTCCGAAAGAATTCGGAAGTCCCCGACAGCTGTTTTTCAGAGAGGATCCGAGGCCACCCGAGCTCCCTCGAGAATCATCGACGACGGGTGAGTCGGAAACACTGGAACCTATGCAACTGGGAAGGGCTAGATTATCGTCTAGGGAATGTTCACACAGGCTAAGCTCCAGTAGTTGTCTTTATTGTGGTGCTGTAGGGCATTACATAGCCATCTGCCCAGTGAAGAGACCTGAATCTTTAGTAGGTACAAGTACATTGGTGAGCCTGACTGGGAACCCTATAATTCCCATTAACTCCTTTTTATGTGATCTTGCTGTGGGGAGACCAGTCTAAGTCTCTCCATGTGCTCATTGACTCTGGGAGAGATGAGAGTTTCATGGACGCTACCCTGGTATCGGAACTAAGAATCCCTACTCAACTCCTCTCTGTTCCCATGGATGCCAGGGCACTGGACGGCTGTTCCATTGAAAGTCACGCACAGCACAGTTCCCATTAATATGCGGGTATCTGGAAACCACAGTGAGTCAATACAGCTTCTCCTCATTGAGTCTCCACACATCCCTATTGTTTTAGGATTCTCTTGACTCTAGAAGCACAACCCCGATATTGACTGGACCACGCATTCAATCCGGGGATGGAGCCTGTTCTGCCATTTACATTGCCTGAAGGCGGCACAGCCTTCCCCGGGAACGTCTGCCTCCAGGGTTGAGTACGGCCTCGGATCTCTCTGTGGTCCCACAGAGTACCATGACCTCCTGGAGGTTTTCAGCAAGGCTCATGCTACCTCCCTTCCTCCACATAGTCCTTACGATTGTGCTATTGACCTCCTCCTGGGCATCACACTGCCTCGAGGCTGGCTATATTCCCTGTCTGGTCTTGAGACCGAGGCCATGGAGGAGTACATCAAGGACTCTCTGGCTGTTGGGAGTGTTCGTCCTTCTGCCTCTCCTGCTGGCACAGGATTCTTCTTTGTGGGGAAGAAGGACAAGACCCTATGTCCATGCATTGATTACCAGGGCCTCAATGGCATTACGATCCAAAATCAGTTTCCTCTACCTCTCCTCAGCTTTCGAACCTCTCCAGGGGGTACCATATTTTCCAAACTGGACCTTCGGAATGCCTACCACCTTGTGCGGATACCAGAAGGAGATGAGTAGAAGACGGCTTTCAACACTGCCAGTGGACACTTTGAGTACCTGGTCATGCTGTTTCGACTCACCAACGTGCCCGCTGTCTTCCAGGCACTGGTCAATGATGTGCTCCGGGACATGTTGTATTGTTTTGTTTTTGTCTTCCTCGATGACATCCTGGTTCTCTCTCTTTCTGCCCAGGAATACATTCTCCATCATCTTTGAAGGGAATGTTCAGATGGATCTGGAAAAGGTGAGAGCAGTGGTGGATTGGCCCCCTCCCACGTCCAGGGTGCAACTACAACGGTTTCTGGGGTTTGCTAATTTCTACCGTCGTTTCATTCTGGGCTACAGCAACCTGGCGGCCCTCCTCTCTGCACTCACCTCTCCCAAGTCACCATTCACATAGTCTCCAGCAGTGGACAAGGATATTGGGGATCTAAAGCAGCGATTTACTACTGCCCACATCCTCATCCATCCAGACTCATCAGTATGTGGTTGAGGTTGATGCTTTCAATGTGGGAGTAGGGGCTGTCCTTTCCCAGCGATCCGTCCAGGACCAAAGCTTCATCCCTGTGCCTTCATCCCTGTGCCTTCATGCCAATCATTTCAACCCTGCGGAGAGGAACTATGACGTTGGAAACCGGGAACTCCTAGTAGTTAAGATGGCTCTGGAGGAGTGGAGGCACTGGCTGGAAGAGGCGGAACATGCATTTCTGGTATGGACGGACCATAATAATTTAGAATACCTCCGCACTGCCAAGCGCCTCAACCCAAGGCAAGCTCGTTGGGCCCTGTTAATTACCAGGTTCATTTTCACCATCTCCTACCGCCCTGGGTCCAAAAATATAAAGCCGGATGCTCTCTCCCGTCTGTACAGTTCCACTGCCACTCCCTCTGAATCTGAGACCATCCTCCCTGCCGGCTTCGGTTGTTTGGGGTATTATTAAGGCTCTGGTCCGCAAGGCACAATGTTCCCAGCGGGGAACGCTGGGGGGGCCCAGCTAAATGGATGTTCGTTCCTCATTCAGCCCAGCCTCAGGTCCTGGAATGGGCTCACTCCTTCAGGCTTACCTGTCATCCTGGGGCTCATCGTACCCTGGCTTTCCTCCAACAACGCTTCTGGTGGCCCACCATGGCTCCTGATGTCTCGGCCTTCATTGCTGCATCCGTCTGGCCTCCTTCAGCCTCTTCCTGTCCCTCATCACCCCTGGTCCCATATTTCCCTGGATTTCGTTACTGCGCTTCCTCCGTCAGATGGTAACACCACCATTCTGATGGTGGTGGATAGGTTTTCCAAAGCCGCCCATTTCATCCCTCTTCCAAAGTTACCTTCAGCCAAGAAGACGGCCCATCTCATGGTGTTGCACGTCTTCCGAATTCATGGACTCCCGATCAACACGGTCTCGGATCGGGGTCCTCAGTTCTCATCCCGATTCTGGAAGGCGTTCTGCATACTTATCGGGTCGTCGGCCAATCTGTCCTCCGGGTTTCATCCCCAATCCAATGGCCAGTCGGAGCGAGCCAATCAAGACATGGAGACGACACTTCGGTGTCTCATTGCTAGTAACCCCACCAAATGGAGCCAGCAACTGGTCTGGGTGGAATATGCTAGGTACACTCTTCCCTGCTCAGCTACTGGACTCTTTCCCCTTCGAATGCTCCATGGGGTATCAGCCTCCGCTCTTCCCAGAGCAAGAAGTTGAGGTTAACACCCTCAGCCCAGAAGTTGGTCCGCTGCTGTTGGCGTACCTGGAAAAGAGCTTGGGCGGCTCTTCTCAAGACCACCTCCAGGTATTGTCGACAAGCGGACCGCCACCGGACTCTGACTCCCACTGTTGGGCAGAGGGTATGGTTCTGGGTGGAATCCCGCAAACTTCCCCCGTACCCTCCGTGTTCACTCTACTTTTCATGTGTCCAAGATCAAGCACCTGTCTCACAGTCCTTTATCCTCTGTTTCTAGGCTGATCCCTCCCCCCGTTTCATCGATGGTCTGCCAGCGTACACAGTGAGATTCCTCCTGAGGGTTTGACCACGGGGCAGGCGTTTCCAGTACCTGGTTTACTGGGAGGGTTATGGCCCGGAGGAGAGGTGCTGGGTTCCCGTTAAAGACATCCTGGACCCAGCCCTCATCACTGACTTTCACCGCCGGCACCCTGGTCAGCCAGGTATGAGCCCAGGTAGAACACCAGGTGGCGCCCCTAGAGGGGGGTGGGAGTACTGTCACGCCCTGATCTGTTTTCACCTGTCTTTGTGATTGTCTCCACCCACCTCCAGGTGTCACCCGTTTTCCGCATTAGTCCCTGGGTATTTATTTCCGCTGCTTGTCTGTTGCCAGTTCATCTTGTCAAATCACAGCATGTTTTTTCATGTGCCTGCTTTTTCTTATCTCTCTTTTGATAGTCCTCCCGGTTTTGACCCTTGCCTGCTTTGACTCTGAACCCGCCTGCCTGACCATACTGCCTGTTCTGACCTTGAGCCTGCCTGCCACTCTGTACCTCCTGGACTCTGACCTTGTTTATGATCTTTTGCCTGTCCACCACCACTTTCTTGCCTGCTCCTGGGATTATAATAAATATCAGACTCGAACCATCTGCCTCCTGTGTCTGCATCTGGGTCTCGCCCTGTGCACTTATTGTAACAGCAATAAACCCTCCACTCAGTAACAGCGTTAAACCCTCCACTTTCTAACAGCAGTAAATCCTGCACTCAATAATACCGATAAACCCTCCACTGAATGACAGCAATAAACCCTCCACTCAGTAACAGTTGGAGAGGACTGCCCAGAACAGTGGAGTGAGTTGGAGAGGACTGCTCAGGACAGTGGAGTGGATCTGTCAATGGCCTATGTTCCCTGAGTAGCTATGGGCCTAAGTAAGTAATGTGTGGATGACAACATTACTCTCTTGCCTATTTTTGGCAACAACTGTGTCTTCTCTGGACAAAACCAGATGGTTAGTGGACAAAAATGCTCCTAACCCCTACCCACCTCAAATCCCTTTTTGAAGTCAGCTGTAATCCCATGCAAAAGGGTGAAAGCGTAATTAGAATGCTTTCCAAAACCAAGGCCCATCACCACCAATAGTCCAGGGGTCAGTAGTCCAGGTGGCCATTTGATTAATTGTTCAGCAGTCTTATGGCTTGGGGGTAGAAGTTGTTAAGGAGCCTTTTGTTCCCAGACTTGGCACAATGGCAGCGCTTTCCGTGCGGTAGCAGAGAGAACAGTCTTTGACTTGGGTGACTGAAGTCTGACAATTTTTTGGTCCTTCCTCTGACACCGCCTAGTACATAGGTGCTGGATGGCAGGAAGCTTGGCCCTGTTCAGCTCTACTTTTTCTGTAGTCTATGATCAGCTCCTTTGTCTTGCTCACATTGAGAGAGAAGTTGTTGTCCTTACACCACACTGCCAGGTCTCTGACCTCCTCCCTATAGGCTGTATCATCGTTGTCGGTGATCATCGTTGTCGGTGATCACTGTTAGGTCTTCAGCAAACTTAATGATGGTGTTGGAGTCGTGCTTGGCCGCACAGTTGTGGGTGAACAGTGAGTAAAGAAGGGGACTATGTATGCACCCCTGAGGGGCCCCAGTGTGATCCTTCTGCAGGTTCACCTACGGAAACCTTGTTACGACTTTTACTTCCTCTAGATAGTCAAGTTTGATCGTCTTCTCGGCGCTCCGAGCAGCGTGGCAGATGTGTTGTTACCTACCCTTACCACATGGGGATGGCCTGTCAGAAAGTCCAGGATCCAGTTGCAGAGGGAGGTGTTTAGTCCCAGTGTCCTTAGCTTAGTGATGAGCTTTGTGGGCATTATGGTGTTGTGGACACTACGCTGAGCTGTAGTCAATGAACAGCATTCTCACGTAGGTTTTCCTTTTGTCCAGGTGGTTAATTAAGGGTCGTGTGGAGTGCGATTGAGATTGCGTCATCTGTGGATCTGTTGGGGCGGTATGCAAAATGGAGTGGGTCTAGGGTTTCCTGGGATGATGGTGTTGATGTGAGCACTTCATGACTACCGACGAGAGTGCTACAGGGAGGTAATCATTTAGGCAGGTTACCTTCGCTTTCTTGGGCACAGGGACAATGGTGGTCTGCTTGAAACATGTAGGTATTACAGACTCTGTCAGGGAGAGGTTGAAAATGTCAATGAAGACATTTGCCAGTTGGTCTGTGCATGCTTTGAGTACAGGTCGATATGAGAACAGCCAGTGAAAGTGCAGGGCACCAAATTCAAAACAACGGAAATCCCATAATTAAAATTCCTCAAACATAGAAGTATTTCACACTATTTTAAAGATACACTTCTTGTTAATCCCACCACAGTGTCCAATTTCAAATAGGCTTTACGGCGAAAGCACCACAAACGATTATGTTAGATCAGAGCCAAGTCACAGAAAAACACAGCCATTTTTCCAGCCAAAGAGAGGAGTCACAAAAATCAGAAATAGAGATAGAATTAATCACTAACTTTTGATGATCTTCATCAGATGACACTCGTAGGACTTCATGTTACACAATACTTGTATGGTTTGTTCGATACAGTTCATATTTATATTTAAAAAATCTCAGTATACATTGACGTGTTATGTTCAGTAGTTCCAAAAACGTCTGGTGATTTTGCAGAGAGCCACATCAATTAACAGAAATTCTCATAATAAATGTTGATGAAAATACAAGTGTTATGCATGGAACTTTAGATACACTTCTCCTTAATGCAACCGCTGTGTCAGATTTCAAAAAAGCTTTAAAAAAAGCAAACCATGCAATAATCTGAGTACGACACTCAGAGACCAAACAAGCCAAAAAGATATCCACCATATTGTGTAGTCAACAGAAGTCAGAAATATCATGATAAATATTCACATAACTTTGATGATCTTCATCAGAATGCACTCCCAGGAATCCCAGTTCCACAATAAATGTTTGTTTTGTTCGATAATGTCCATCATTTATGTCCAAATAGCTACTTTTGTTAGCGTGTTTTGTAAACAAATCCAACCTCACGAAGCGCGTTCACTAGGAGCAGACAAAATAGCAAAAGCTTCCGTTACAGTCCAGAGAAACATGTCAAACGGTGTATACAATCAATCTTTTGGATGTTTTCAACATAAATCTTCAATAATGTACCAACCATTGGTAAACAGTTTATAATGGCAATAAGGCACTGCTAATATGCTGCCAATATACCACTGCTAAGGGCTGTGTCCAAGCACTGGGCGTTGCGTCGCACTTAAGAACAGCCCTTAGCCATGGTATATTGGCCATATACCACACCCCCTTGGCCCTTATTGCTTAAATATAGCACTCTCTTGTGCCTTATTGCTTAATTGTTAGATTTTACTATTGTTATATATTCTAATGAGACCATGTTGAAAATTGTTACAGTCCCATTTCTCATTTTATTATCCCAGTCTTAGATATGGACCTGGAATCGAAAAAATATATAAATGTTATTATAAGACCTTTAAACTATGTATTTACAATGTAATTACACAAAGAGTGAAACACTGTAACTACTATGCAGGTTGACACAGTTACCAGGTACTTAACTGCTTTGCAGCTGACTGCAAACAAACTCTCACTGCAGTGCTTATACAGTACCTATACAGTACCCTTCTTGTGTCGTCATAATTCTAGGATGTAGGTTAAACCAATTAACTTGGGTTTGATTGTAATCTAGTAATGCAATTTTCTCATGAGTAATTGAATGCATTGCTGAAGGTTTGAGCGTTGCCAAGCCTTTGACACAGAGTGCCTACATTCACTAGCATTTAAAAGCTATTAAGCTACCATATACCCTACATGTAAATACACATCTACCACACAATAAGAATTCAATTTCTGAGTAGGAATCAGTCATCTTCATGATGATTAAGACCACTTTGGCTCAAGGTCTCCTTGAAAACATCATATTCTGCATCAGCTTAAAAACATGGTACAGCCTACATTCAACATTTTGTACCTTGACCTTTCTTCCTCTCTTTTCTCTGTCTACCTTACACCTTACTTTCCAGTGCCCCCCCCATACTCTTATATACAGCCAGTCACAAAACTACGTCCCCTCCACTTCTGTGATTTTACCTATATAACCTGAGTGTGAGTTGGCACCTAGCCTCTGTCTGTCTTTTCTCTTTTATTAGGCCTCGGGGTTCAAGGTAAGGTCTAGGGGCCCCAACCAGGGCTTTAATACCTGTCACAAAGGGGACCCAAACAGGGCTTTGATACCTATTACAAAGGGGACGCAAACAGGGTTCTCATACCTGTCACAAAGGGGCCCCAAACAGGGCTTTGATACCTGTCACACAGGGGCCCCAAATACCACAAAAGGCTGTGTAAGAATTAATGTGTACAAATACCACACCATATGATGTGGGAACTACTGATGTTGGTTGGAACTAGTGATGAGTACTTCTATGTGAAAACAAACTCCCTTTGCACACAATCTCAAAGTCTAAAAACACAACATGTACAACAAAGTGTTTGTTGCTTACGTGAATGAGTATAAATAACCACACTTTCCAAATCAACAAGACAATACCACTTTTGGTCAAGGAGCAGCATAGGATAATCAGTAGTTCAGCAGCACTGTCTTACCTTGGCAGGTCTTCCTATCAAACAGTAGAACATAACCCTTGGGACATGTGCAGAAGTAGGAGCCTGGAATGTAAGAGTCGTTGACATCTAGGATATGATTATTGTGGGTCATTCACTTTAGGTTGACGTTCTCTGCCTCACCCCCTGAGTACTAATTGACTTGCCGTATGGTCCAGGATTTCACATCAGTGTAGTAGACTTGATCCAGGGACACAAACATCCCCAAAGATTGACACCTGATGGGAAGAATACTGAGAAGTTAGCAATGATATACACCAATCTACAAGTGATATCTAATTATAAACTACTGTAGTGCCAAACACAGATAGCTGTCCTAATGCAACATGATCTCAATAGAATATTTGTTTGTTGAACCTTTGTTGAATCAATGTTGCTGGATAACAGCTTCTTCATATGGCCCTAATGGGGTGGAGTTCAAGGCAGCTCTGGCTTTCCCAATTAAACAGTCATCTCTTAGCAACATGTGCGTTCACACTCTCCTTTCACATGGTGAACATCCTCATATGTCAGTGAAGACAGTCTTGGACAGTCTGGCTTGTACGATATCTTATGTGTGAGATCGTTTGTATCTTTCAAGCAGAGTAATATTGATTGAAATAGTAGAACATTTCATTTTTTTCTTTGGCATGTAATGTTATATTACACTAAAATATCAATATGTCATGTTGTTTGGAAGAGAAATTGTTAACTGGGTGATTAGAATATATTATTTTTAAGTGGCAAAAGAATAGCTGAGACAACCGTTGTCTTGCCACCCGGTGAAATGGTCCAAAACATGAACGCTAGTTGTGTTGTATTGTGGTGTGTTGTGTTGTATTGTGGTGTGTTGTGTTGTATTGTGGTGTGTTGTGTTGTATGTGGTGTATTGTGTTGTATTATGGTGTGTTGTGTTGTATTGTGGTGTGTTGTATTGTGGTGTGTTGTGTTGTATTGTGGTGTGTTGTATTGTGGTGTGTTGTGTTGTATTGTGGTGTGTTGTGTTGTATTGTGGTGTGTTATATTGTGGTGTGTTGTATTGTGGTGTGTTGTGTTGTATTGTGGTGTGTTGTGTTGTATTGTGTGTGTTGTGTTGTATTGTGGTGTGTTGTGTTGTATTGTGGTGTGTTGTGTTGTATTGTGGTGTGTTGTATTGTGGTGTGTTGTGTCGTGTCGTGTTATCCATTTCCCTCCATTTTCTCCACCAGAGACAGTCATGTAACCTGTTGTCCAGATAGTGTGTGTGTTCAGATTAGAATGTGTACCCGGTATGTGTGTCTCTCTATCCTGTATAAGCATCTTCCTCTCCCTGAGTGAATCAAGCTGGATGAGTAAGCGGGGGAACTCGGAAAAGTGGGGAAGACATGTTTTCTGCTTACTCAGGAGAGCCATCATCAGACTCCACCAACCAAACCACCATTCATACTCAGGATGACTAGCATATTGTTAGCAGCAGTGTCACAAGTGGCTTTGTAAGTAGCTGTAGGAGGGCTAACAAGGCTGGGAAGGGCTCAGTGTCTTCAGCTGTAGTTGAGTTGAGTTAGAAATGTGCCTGCTCAATGGCTTTTGCCCCGCGATTTCACCCCTGTTGATAGCACTTGAAAGACATATATCACTCCAGGTCACTCTAGGTCCGTCTAGGTCAGTCTAGGTCAGTCTAGGTCAAATACTGCACATATTGAACTCTCGTTGTCATCGGAACACTATGATGTATTGGGAAATGTCATGGAGTGCACCTTGGAATACTGCGTCACTGTTCACTGTTTTGTTAGTATGCCCAATCTGAGGCTGAACAATGTTTACATGTAGACCAAATTAATCATAGATTAATCATCTACCTAAGATTTTAAGTATGTATGTGGGACATGGTAACAAACGAACTAGGGTTCTTATTACTATGTTACTATAACTAGTGTTAACCTATAAATATTATATGTTACACGGATCCTTCACGAAAGCAGAAGTAATAACACGGTAAAGTGTTCAAGGGGGGGGCTCAAGACTAGCAGGTCCCACTAACTCAACCCATCTGTTAGTCAAACAACTTGGGTGTTGTCATGTTAATGGAATAGCTGGTATGACGGGTAGTGCCCACACACGTGCAGAGGGTGGCATAGGCCAGGGTATCCATGGGAATGGCTTTCTAGCTCCACACATGTTATCAGGATTTATGGTAACGCCTTTTCAGGCACACAGTAGGCCTCGACCCATTGATTACGGTCGCGCTCTCTCACTGTGCAGCCAGCCAGTGGGGCTAAAGGATAGGAGAGGAACACCCATGGGTCATAAGCGGATACATTCTAATATTTACATGCTCAAATACACAGCCACATGCATGTTGGTGGACACACAGACATCCACATAATCACTAAGTAACAACTGTGAGACAGTGGAAGTGGAGATCAGGGTGGGATCGACAGAGAAGACAGAGGAAGGGTTGTAAATGTTGAGAAATACACTACCGTTCAAAAGTTTGAGGTCACTTAGAAATGTCCTTGATTCTTAAAGAAGAGCTATTTTTTGTCCATTTAAATAACATCAAATTGATCACAAATACAGTGTAGACATTGATAATGTTGTCAATGACTATTGTAGCTGGAAACAGCTGATTTTTATTGGAATATCTACATAGGTGTACAGGGACCAATGATCAGCAAACATCACTCCTGTGTTCTAATGGCACGTTGTGTTAGCTAATCCAAGTTTATAATTTTAAAAGGCTAATTGATCATTAGAAAACCCTTTTGCAATTACGTTAGCACAGCTGAAAACTGTTGTCCTGATTAAAGAAGCAATAAAACTGGCCTTCTTTAGACTAGTTGAGTATCTGGAGCATCAGCATTTGTGGGTTCGATTACAGGCTCAAAATGGCCAGAAACAAAGAACTTTCTTCTGAAACTCATCAGTCTATTCTTGTTCTGAGAAATGAAGGCTATTCCATGCAAGAAATTGCCAAGAAACTGAAGATCTCATACAACGCTCTCCACTACTCTCTTCACAGAACAGAGTAAACTAGCTCTAACCAGAATAGAAAGAGGAGTGGGAGGCTCTGGTGCACAACTGATCAAGAGGACAAGTATATTAGAGTGTCTAGTTTGAGAAACAGACGCCTCACAAGTCCTCAACTGGCAGCTTCATTAAATAGTATCTGCAAAACACCAGCCTCAATGTCAACAGTGAAGAGGCGACTCTGGGATGCTGACCTTCTAGGCAGACTTGCAAAGAAAAAGCCATATCTCAGACTGGCCAATAAAAATAAAAGATTAAAATGGGCAAAAGGACGCAGACACTGGACAGAGGAAGATTGGAAAAAAATGTTATGGACAGAAGAATCTAAGTTCGGATCAGAAAGAAGAACAATCTTGAGACGCAGAAAAAAATGACAAGATGCTGGAGGAGTGCTTGACGCCATCTGTCAAGCATGGTGGAGGCAATGTGATGGTCTGAGGGTGCTTTGGTGGTGGTAAAGTGGGAGATTTGTACAGGGTAAAAGGGATCTTGAAGGAGGAAGGCTATCACTTCATTTTGCAATGCCATGTCATACCCTGTGGACGGTGTTTAATTGAAGCCAATTTCCTCCTACAACAGGACAATGATCCAAAGCACAGCTCCAAACTATGCAAGAACTATTTAGAGAAGAAGCAGTCAGCTGGTATTCTGTCTATAATGGAGTGGCCAGCACAGTCACCGGATCTGAACCCTATTGAGCTGTTGTGGGAGCAGCTTGACCGTATGGTACGTAAGAAGTGCCCATCAAGCCAATCCAACTTTTGGGAGGTGCTTCAGGAAGCGAAGGTGAAATCTCTTCAGATTACCTCAACAAGTTGACAACTAGAATGCCAAAGGTCTGCGAGGCTGTAATTACTGCAAATGGAGGATTCTTTGACGAAAGAAAAATTTGAAGAACACAATTGTTATTTTAATAAGAAATCATTATTTATAACCTTGTCAACGTATTGACTATATTTGCAACTATTTTCATATATGTTTTCATGGAAAACAAGGACATTTCTAAGTGACCCCAAACGTTTGAACGCTATCTATACCACTAATACACCTGTTGCTCAAGTGAGGAAAAAGCACAGAATCCTATTCCTCATGGCTAAAGACCAGAGATGATCACATTGGGAAATATCACACCTCATAGACAATAGTGGAGTTGTTGTACAGAGAGCCGATGACAGCACAATTTCACATTGACCAACACTGCCATATATACCAAATGCTTATATGAAATATGAGGACATGAAATACACAAAGATTTGTTTTATTAAAAAGAAGAATACAATACCATTGTATGTTCAAGTAAAAACAAGACGTTACACAGAAACTGTTGCGTTGTATGTCGGGCAAGACAAATATTCTAATATACTAGGGTTCGAGAAAGCTTTTTAGTAAAGTAAGGCAACAATTAGCTTGAAGGTTTGACTTTTGAGTGAACCATTGCTAGCAGTTTAAATCAACGTGTTGTTGGATAGTCGGCATGTCTATTTATACCATATTGAGATCAATGAATGTCTAGTCTGTTTAAACCTGGTGTGGTGTATAGTGACAAAGAAGCAAGACATAGTGAACACTGTGGCAGATGATTTCATTATGGTATTATGGAAAATTGCATTAAACTGAGAATAAATGTGATAATAAATGTGAATAAGTGCTGAGCTGCAAAGACAGCAATCTTAAAATTGAGTTGTCATGATGCTGTCTGTTTCCAGTATTAGGGCTGTTTTCCTAAAGCATTTAGAACATGTTTTTTTTTTCTTACCACGATACTTCTGAATGTTGCGATACTGGTATTGTGACAAACCAAATCTCAAAGTGTGGTTAAAAAAATAAGACATGAAGGCTTCAGCAATCAGTGATGCCATGTAGTCTTCATCTAGTGCTAGCACAGAAATTCTGACCTGGAACTGTCACTCCTGTATGTCATTTGTGAGTCAATGCTGGACCTGGAGAAGAGGAGCATCCTCTCTTGGGACTCCTCGGTCTGCCTGTGGGCCCACAATTCACTGGGATTAGTGTTCAAGGTCCTCTGCTTCATCGACAGCGTCTCGAACTTCAAATACGTGTCTTTAGACAGCTCGTCGTCCAAACCTGGCACACTGCCCTGGCAGTAGAGTGAGAGGATCTTGTAGACCAGCAGACCGATGACAGGTAAAGCCACGGCGCAGGCAATGCCGCTGATGAGCATCAGCAGCTGGTTCTCGGCATCGTCCTCAACAATGTCCAGGGTGAAGAAGTTGATGCAGGGGTCTATCCCCGCCGCACTTCCCTTGGCAACCAGACAAACCTGGTACCTCATTCCAGAAGTTAAGCCTTCGAGAAGGACCTTGCCACTCCCGGCATCAGTATCCATTGTCCGTTTGGAGTCGTCCTCATCGTCGTAAGTAGAGTACACAACGGTGAGAGGGGCATCGCTCGGCAAACCGTCTGCCGTCCAGAGTAGAACCGCGCTGTCCGCCGTTTCCTCCACGATCTCGAGATCTTGGACAGACTTGGAAGCGTCCTTCTTTTTGCTCTGATCTGCCGCCAGCATCCTGTCGCTGCCTTGCTGGATCTTGGATGGTTTGGGTGGGGCTTTCTGCTGCACATTGCTGGGCATGAGTTTCTTCTTGGTGGGAATGGGTGGCAGTGTGGTCGTGGCTGGGGTGGTGGTGGTAATCAGGGTGCTAGGGGAGTTGGAGAAGTCAGTTGCCGGAGCAGAGGATGTTGTGGATGGGCTACTCCCTCCAGCCTCTCCATTGGACCTCTGTGGGGGCATGGTTGTAGCGACATAACCTGCCACAGACAGGCTGATGGCAGCCTCTGCATTACCGGCAAAGTTCTTAGCCTTGCAGCTGTACTCCCCGTCGTCTTTGTACGAGATCCCATTTAGGCTGATGATTGACCATCGGACACCTTCTCCCGGAGACTCCTGGACAACTGTAGGTAGATCATGAAAATGCCAAGACTTAGTAATCGCCAAGATGTAGACATTCTTTAAATGAAACACAAAGATCAACTGTAGAGTAAAAGCAAATCCTATCAAATCAATGAAATAATCTAAAACTATTTTTGATAACCATGTTGAATAAGACACTATATTCCTTTTCTTAAAATAAAATGTCTCACTGTTGATACCTGTGTTGTTGACAGGTGAGCCATCTGAAGTGGTCCAGATTAGGGTAGGTGTGGGGTAACCCGTGGCATCACAGCGCAGAAGCACATTGCTGCCCAACGAGGCTGTAATCTTGGTGGCTGACATCATGACAGACGGCTTGAGACATTGGTCCAGCTCCGCCCTTTGGAACATAACCCCGGCCAGGTTCTCAGGCCCACTGCAAGACAGGAACTGATCCATTAGTACCACTGATGTGTCAGACATTTTGGAGAGCTCGATCAGCTTGGAGATCCTGCAGTCGCAGATCCACGGGTTGTCCTGAAGACCTGGAGGGGACAAGAGAGGAAATGTTTGTGATAGTTATGCTAAATAAAATGGACATGAATATTTGTAAAAAGGTTAGGAACATGCAGTGCTTCAGAGATGAGGAACATGCTAACAATTATCAATGCTAATAGTAATGTGGCTGCGAATGTAAACAAACTCAAAGAGTGGATTCCAGTCTCTCCTAGCTGATACACAAATTATACAAATGGTAGCACTTTATTACAACTCCATGTAACAAATCATTTATAATTGATTGGTAAAAAGTTTATTCATAATTTACTAATCATTACTCCATTCATAAGATGTTTAATATTGTCCCATATAAACAATCATTAGTTAAGGCTTTTCGCATGGCAAAAAAAAAGGGTGTCTGTTTTTCCCTATAGTTGCACACGCATCGGTTTTGTTGCTAAACAACCAATGGCATGTCCGTCTTTTTGTGAGAAATTCCACTGGTCACTCAAAAAATGTATAAAGTATTTATAAAGTATAAATAGAACACACATTAGGCCACGCAAAAGACTGGTAAATGGTTAATACATGGTTTATAAGGACCTATGTTTAACATGTCAAATTATCTTATGAATCATTATTAAACACTTTGATAGTTGTTTGTAAATGTGTGAATAACTAGGTTACTGACGTTGACAAATGTGGGTGTAAAGATGAATTAACAGTGGTGTAAAGTACTTCAATAAAAATACTTTAAAGTACTACTTAAGTAGTATTAGGGTATCTGAACTTGACTTTACTGTTTATATTTTTTGACAACTTTTACTTTTACTCCACTACATTCCTAAAGAAGTAATGTACTTATTACTCCCATACATATTTTCTCTGACACCCAAAAGTACTCGCTACATTTCAAATTCTCAGGCAAATAGAAAAATGGTCCAATTCATGCACCTCTCAATATAATGCGTTGTCATCCCTACTGCCTGATCTGGCAGACTCACTAAATGCAAATACTACATTTATAATTTATATCTGAGTGTTGGAGTGTGCCCCTGGCTGTCTGTAAATAAAAAAATAAAAAAATAAAATCCTGCCATCTGGTTTGCTTAATATAAGAAATTTGATGTATAGCATTTACTTGAGTACATTTAAAACCAGATTCTATTTGATATTTACTCAAGTATTATTTTACCTTGTGACTTTCACTTTTACTTGAGTCATTTTCTAATAAGGTATCTTTACTTTTATGCTATGAATTACATGTTCATCTATTTTCCCGACAAAATTATAGAAAAAAAACTATACACCGTTAATTTTCTGTACAGCTAGCATGTGTAACTTAGTGTTTTCATTCAGTGGTGAGTGGCGCAGCGGTCTAAGCCACTGCATCCCAGTGCTAGAGGTGTCAGTACAGACACCCTGGTTTGAATCCAGGCTGTATCACAACCGGCCGTGATTGGGAGTCCCAGTATAGTCCGGGTTTGGTCGGTGTAGGCCATCATTGCAAATAAGAATTTGTTCTTAACTGACTTGCCTAGTTTAAAAAAAATTCTAGGTATGAATACAGTCGTTACAACTGAGCCATCCTTCTATTACCCTAATAATGGGATTTCCCTGACCGAGGGTCAGAAGTGTCAAATTTGGAGTCATATCATCTCTTACAAATGGCATTAAGTTACTAGCATGTTACATGTGTGCGAAAGGAGGGTAGAGACGCTTTCCCAGAACACACACACAGACACACAAGCTAACGGAAGCACAGCTACTGTACAAACACACACTCAAACACAAATACAATCTCTCACTCACTCACTCACTCACTCACTCACTCACTCACTCACTCACTCACTCACTCACTCACTCACTCATTCACTCACATGCACGCTCACACACATACACACACACTCACACAGTCACACAGTCACACACACACACACACGCATGTGGAAGTGCATGTGTATTGTGGAAACCCCTTATGCTTAACCAGATTAGTTGTACTTAACCGGGGACAACCCAAACGCAAACTCTAAACCTGGTGTTGACTTTCTTCCCAGAATACAAAAGTGTTGTACAAAAGGAGCAATTTGTAGTTGTTACATTTTTGCACTTCTGAATGAATGATGTACAGTATACCATTGATTCTTGAAGAATTTTACTTATAAATACTACATGAGCTTAGTTCAATTGTCTTCCCCATAAAAACCCCAAATATAAACTTTTTTGGCTCAATTGTTTGTAAACACTTTAATTTTAAACAAACACTGTATTGCCTCAACATGGTTAAAACTATATTGTGTCCATGTGGGCTCTGCTATGTCCATGTGGGCTCTGCTATGTCCATGTGGGCTCTGCTATGTCCATGTGGGCTCTGCTATGTCGGTAAAACCTCTCGTTCTCTCAAACAGAGAATTAGTGAACATACAAGTTCAATCAGGAGAAACGACAGGGATTATCCAGTCGCAGTACATTTCAATGACCTGAAGCATGACATTTCTACCTTTAGATTTTGTGGCATAGAGAAAGTTAAGATATCAGACAGGGGAGGAGATATTAATAATACTCTGAGTAAAAGAGAATGTTTTTGGATTTTCACCCTCCAGACATTATTTCCTAAAGGACTTAATGATGAAATGCGTATGTATGTTATGTTGTGAATTTGAACATGAATTATGTGCCTATTTAAGATTACTCTGTTTTTCATACTATGTACCCAATGACTAATGAAAACTTGCTATGTCCTCATTGTGGTTTTACAGACATGTTTCATACGTCTTATTTATACACTTTTGTAATATTTATGAAATGCATATTGTTATATTTGGTAGCACTTATTTGTTTTTCCGTTGCCTCCAACCCCTTTCGATGTGTGGAACGGATGTGGGTGGGGCTAGGTCTACATAATGGTGCAACATTTTTTTTAAATCACAAAAGCTCTGACGAAGGCCGTGAGGCCGATACGTAAACTTATTAAAGATCAGTGATACTATCAAGAGCAGTGCGCGGTTTCCTATTTCCTTTTTCCTAAAACTATATTGTGACATCATGGATGGTCAGTCATTCCATCCATAGCTCTGTCTATGAATTTGAGAGTGTTGACATTTCTCCAGCCCCATTCCTCAGCTTTTACCAAAACCGTGGCGGGGTGTACAATTTGCTATTGTTGAACTGTAGATTGAATGCTGATTGGCTGACAGAACCTCCAGTTTATAATAGCAAAAAGGCACCTTGGGGGTTTGTGATGTATGGCCAATATACCACGGCTAAGGGCTGTATCCATAACAACAGCCGATAGCCGTGGTATATTCGCCATATACCACACCCCCTCATGCCTTTTAGTTTAATTCTATCATGTGATGGTACGGGAAGAGTCTATATTCTGTACATGGGTTGTTATGTGTCTTCCTTAGGGATAGGCTAATCTTGTTTCTCCTTCCAGTATGCCAGTGAATAGAACAAGCTTTTTCAGCATGGATAAGCTAGCTGGTCCTTAACATCCCATGAACATTATCTCATTCCTCAAGCTAGTTCTCAGACAGAGTGAAAGAGAGAGTATTTTCTTTAAGATGGACAATCGTCACTTATAATCAATTCTATACTTCATTCATAAAGAACAGTGTACATGTGATTTGTTTCAGGAATGCCCCTTAACAAGTCCCGGTTTATTATTGATGTATTTATTTGTTTGTCTTGTATCCGAATGCTCTGTATATGCCAGTTTGTACATCAGCGTTCTACTCAGCATCTGGCATGCAAATAAAAACCTGGGTACATCTGAGGGCCTGCTTACACCTTCCCACATTCTGTGAGATTCAGTGTGAAGCCCAAAATACATGGCATGTTTGTACAAATCAAAGCATGGAAAGGTAACTAATTAGATTTGTCAAAGCCAAAGTTTAGAAAGGGACTATCATTGCATGATAACTTTAACTCCCTGCTGCTTATGAGGTGGATCTAAAATAGGTTGCCCTGCTAACCTGCAGCTACAGCACATAGAAGTCCAAGCGTTGTGGACGTGTAGGTGATAGTCTATTGATAGTTTGCTGAGCATCTATAGATAGATTTTCCGAATAAAGAGCAGCCCAAATATGTTTTGGAACCTCAATGTGAAGGTGGAAATATGCCTTTGGGTTAAATGTAACTGTCACTAAGTAAACACATTGCGTTACAGTCCAGGTGCCAGATAAAAAGTGACATCACGTTGAGGTGTTGTCATAACAATTGCCATGGATTTCATGTATGTACAACTTCCTAATGTTCGTCAGCAAACGCCCTTTACGGCTACGTAACAACCCAAAACTCCTACGCAGACCAGTGCCATGTTCTGTTATCACCAAACACTGCTTTAGTGCAGGGGTGGCCAACCCACCTCCTGGAGAGCCACTGGGAGTTCAGGGTTTTGCTCCAGACCTGCTCTAACACGTGGGTCAGCTAATCTCAGGTGTGTCCTCCTGAAGAGGTGCTGATCAGTAGAAGCACATGTTGTAGTCAGGGCAAAAGCCTGCAAAACCAGTACAGATGTAGGATCTTAATTTGAGCCAATTTGCTACAGCAGGAAAATAATTCTGCAGAAACAGGAAATGTAATGTGAATTATTATTAATGGACATTTTGTAGGGGTAAATCATTTTTTGTAAAGGAAAATCAAGTCAGAGATTTCTAATGGACAATTATAAACTTCAGAAACCTTTTTAAAACTCAAATACACTACAAGTTTTCATTGCAGGAACGCTGCAATGCAGGGTGATCAAATAAGCATCGGGGTGATCAAAAATAAGATCCTACATCTGTAGCTCTTGAGGGTGAAAGGTTGTGCACCCCTGCCCAAAGTCCTAACCATAAACCCTCATCCCCACATAACCCACTCACACTTCATTATCAGTTCTCTTACCGAGCACCACTTTCTGGGACAGGCTGGAGGAGACGGGCATTCCGTTGAACGGCGGCCAGGTATCCACGAAGTCCGAAGACAGAGTGGTCAACTTGTTGCTGGAGATATCCAGGTAGGTGATGTTGACCAGGTACGGGATAGCCTCCATGGCCACGCTGGTCAAGCGGTTGTTGTGAAGATCCAGCGTCCTCAGACTAGGCATCTCCTTTAGGGACTCCCAGGGGAAGGTGGAGATCAGGTTCCCGTCCAGCCGCAGTTCGTGGAGGACCTTGAGGTTGTAGAAGGCGGCGGCGTCCACAGAGGAGATAGAGTTGTAGGTGATCCACAGGTAGCGCAGGTCGTTCAGGTAGTAGAAGGCCTCGGTGGGGATGCGCCTCACGCCTGTCTTCTCTACCCGCAGTTTGACCGTATCCACAGGGACATTTACGGGGATGTCGGACATGTCTGGGTCATTACACAGCACAGATCTGAGAGGAACAGAATACATTGGCTCAGTTTAAATGTATAAAAATGTCCTTCTCCCTTTCATGGAGTTATCACTCTTCTGGACAGGTCAAAGCTAGAGTTCCATTACATAGCTTTCACCTATCCAGTCCAGTCAGATCACTGATTACCATTCAGAAGGGGTTGGAAGGTTCTTCAGTTCTTGTTCTTGAGAACCACAGGGTGTTGTTCCGGCCCAGTAGCCTTCTAAACCACCTGATTCATCTGATCATCTAGCCCTTAATAGCTTGAGTCATGTGCGTTAATGCTGGGCTGGGACAAAAGCCTAGAAAACGGACCATGATTGAAGAGCTCTGCACTTTGTGTTTCCATTTCCACAATTCATGTCTTACATACTTATGGGACTTTAGAAAAGTTGTTCTATGATTCTTTTTCAGGACTCCATACTCTGTCCCCAACTCTTGAGATGCAGTCATCCTAAACATGGGATAGGTATTGAGAAAAAGTGCTCCTCTATTGAACTCATAATTCAAAGTCTAAGAGGTCTGACACAAGGTTCTAATACTAAGAGGGACAGGTGGTTTTAGTACTAAGAGGGACGGGTGGTTAGAATACTAAGAAGAACAGGGGGTTATAATATTAAGAGGGACAGGAGGTTATAATACTAAGAAGAACAGGGGGTTATAATATTAAGAGGGACAGGGGGTTATAATACTAAGAGGGACAGGAGGTTATAATACTAAGAAGAACAGGGGGTTATAATATTAAGAGGGACAGGGGGTTATAATACTAAGAAGAACAGGGGTTATAATATTAAGAGGGACAGGGGTTACAATACTAAGGACAGGGGTTATAATACTAAGGACAGGGGTTATAATACTAAGAGGGACAGGAGGTTATAATACTAAGAAGAACAGGGGTTATAATATTAAGAGGGACAGGGGGTTACAATACTAAGAAGGACAGGGGGTTATAATACTAAGAGGGACAGGAGGTTATAATACTAAGAAGAACAGGGGGTTATAATATTAAGAGGGACAGGGGTTATAATATTAAGAGGGACATGGGGTTACAATACTAAGAAGGACAGGGGGTTACAATACTAAGGACAGGGGTTATAATACTAAGAGGGACAGGAGGTTATAATACTAAGAAGAACAGGGGTTATAATATTAAGAGGGACAGGGGTTACAATACTAAGAAGGACAGGGGGTTACAATACTAAGGACAGGGGTTATAATACTAAGAAGGACAGGGGTTATAATACTAAGAAGAACAGGGGTTATAATATTAAGAAGGACAGGGGTTATAATACTAAGAAGAACAGGGGTTATAATATTAAGAGGGACAGGGGTTATAATACTAAGAAGGACAGGGGTTATAATACTAAGAAGGACAGGGGTTATAATACTAAGAGGGACAGGGGTTATAATACTAAGAGGGACAGGGGTTATAATACTAAGAAGGACAGGGGTTATAATACTAAGAAGGACAGGGGTTATAATACTAAGAAGGACAGGGGTTATAATACTAAGAAGGACAGGGGTTATAATACTAAGAAGAACAGGGGGTTATAATATTAAGAGGGACAGGGGGTTATAATACTAAGAAGGACAGGGGTTATAATACTAAGAAGGACAGGGGTTATAATACTAAGAAGGACATGGGGTTATAATACTAAGAAGGACAGGGGGTTATAATACTAAGAAGGACAAGGGGTTATAATACTAAGAGGGACATGGGGTTATAATACTAAAAAGGACAGGGGGTTATAATACTAAGAAGGACAGGGGGTTATAATACTAAGAGGGACAGGAGGTTATAATACTAAGAGGGACATGGGGTTATAATATTAAGAGGGACAGGGGGTTATAATACTAAGAAGGACAGGGGTTATAATACTAAGAAGGACAGGGGTTATAATACTAAGAAGGACAGGGGTTATAATACTAAGAGGGACATGGGGTTATAATACTAAAAAGGACAGGGGTTATAATACTAAGAAGGACAGGGGTTATAATACTAAGAAGGACAGGGGTTATAGTACTAAGAGGGACAGGGGTTATAATACTAAGAGGGACAGGGGTTATAATACTAAGAGGGACAGGGGGTTATAATACTAAGAGGGACAGGTGGTTATAATACTAAGAGGGACAGGTGGTTTTAGTACTAAGAGGGACAGGGGTTATAATACTAAGAAGGACAGAGGGTTCTAATATTAAGAGGGACAGGGGGTTATAATACTAAGAGGGACGGTTGGTTATAATACTAAGAAGGACAGGGGTTATAATACTAAGAGGGACAGGGGGTTATAATACTAAGAGGGACAGGAGGTTATAATACTAAGAGGGACATGGGGTTATAATATTAAGAGGGACAGGGGTTATAATACTAAGAGGGACAGGGGTTATAATACTAAGAAGGACAGGGGTTATAATACTAAGAAGAACAGGGGTTATAATACTAAGAGGGACAGGGGTTATAATACTAAGGACAGGGGTTATAATACTAAGAGGGACGGGTGGTTAAAATACTAAGAAGAACAGGGGTTATAATATTAAGAGGGACAGGGGTTATAATACTAAGAAGAACAGGGGTTATAATATTAAGAGGGACAGGGGTTACAATACTAAGGACAGGGGTTATAATACTAAGGACAGGGGTTATAATACTAAGAGGGACAGGAGGTTATAATACTAAGAAGAACAGGGGGTTATAATATTAAGAGGGACAGGGGTTACAATACTAAGAAGGACAGGGGGTTATAATACTAAGAGGGACAGGAGGTTATAATACTAAGAAGAACAGGGGTTATAATATTAAGAGGGACAGGGGTTATAATATTAAGAGGGACATGGGGTTACAATACTAAGAAGGACAGGGGTTACAATACTAAGGACAGGGGGTTATAATACTAAGAGGGACAGGAGGTTATAATACTAAGAAGAACAGGGGTTATAATATTAAGAGGGACAGGGGGTTACAATACTAAGAAGGACAGGGGTTACAATACTAAGGACAGGGGGTTATAATACTAAGAAGGACAGGGGGTTATAATACTAAGAAGAACAGGGGTTATAATATTAAGAAGGACAGGGGGTTATAATACTAAGAAGAACAGGGGTTATAATATTAAGAGGGACAGGGGTTATAATACTAAGAAGGACAGGGGTTATAATACTAAGAAGGACAGGGGTTATAATACTAAGAGGGACAGGGGTTATAATACTAAGAGGGACAGGGGGTTATAATACTAAGAAGGACAGGGGTTATAATACTAAGAAGGACAGGGGTTATAATACTAAGAAGGAGGGGTTATAATACTAAGAAGGACAGGGGTTATAATACTAAGAAGAACAGGGGTTATAATATTAAGAGGGACAGGGGTTATAATACTAAGAAGGACAGGGGGTTATAATACTAAGAAGGACAGGGGTTATAATACTAAGAAGGACATGGGGTTATAATACTAAGAAGGACAGGGGTTATAATACTAAGAAGGACAAGGGGTTATAATACTAAGAGGACATGGGGTTATAATACTAAAAAGGACAGGGGTTATAATACTAAGAAGGACAGGGGTTATAATACTAAGAGGGACAGGAGGTTATAATACTAAGAGGGACATGGGGTTATAATATTAAGAGGGACAGGGGTTATAATACTAAGAAGGACAGGGGGTTATAATACTAAGAAGGACAGGGGTTATAATACTAAGAAGGACAGGGGTTATAATACTAAGAGGGACATGGGGTTATAATACTAAAAGGACAGGGGTTATAATACTAAGAAGGACAGGGGGTTATAATACTAAGAAGGACAGGGGGTTATAGTACTAAGAGGGACAGGGGTTATAATACTAAGAGGGACAGGGGTTATAATACTAAGAGGGACAGGGGTTATAATACTAAGAGGGACAGGTGGTTATAATACTAAGAGGGACAGGTGGTTTTAGTACTAAGAGGGACAGGGGTTATAATACTAAGAAGGACAGAGGGTTCTAATATTAAGAGGGACAGGGGGTTATAATACTAAGAGGGACGGTTGGTTATAATACTAAGAAGGACAGGGGTTATAATACTAAGAGGGACAGGGGTTATAATACTAAGAGGGACAGGAGGTTATAATACTAAGAGGGACATGGGGTTATAATATTAAGAGGGACAGGGGTTATAATACTAAGAGGGACAGGGGTTATAATACTAAGAAGGACAGGGGGTTATAATACTAAGAAGAACAGGGGTTATAATACTAAGAGGGACAGGGGTTATAATACTAAGGACAGGGGTTATAATACTAAGAGGGACGGGTGGTTAAAATACTAAGAAGAACAGGGGTTATAATATTAAGAGGGACAGGAGGTTATAATACTAAGAAGGACAGGGGTTATAATACTAAGAAGGACAGGGGTTATAATACTAAGAGGGACATGGGGTTATAATACTAAAAAGGACAGGGGTTATAATACTAAGAAGGACAGGGGTTATAATACTAAGAGGACAGGAGGTTATAATACTAAGAGGGACATGGGGTTATAATATTAAGAGGGACAGGGGTTATAATACTAAGAAGGACAGGGGTTATAATACTAAGAAGGACAGGGGTTATAATACTAAGAAGGACAGGGGTTATAATACTAAGAGGGACATGGGGTTATAATACTAAAAAGGACAGGGGTTATAATACTAAGAAGGACAGGGGTTATAATACTAAGAAGGACAGGGGTTATAGTACTAAGAGGGACAGGGGTTATAATACTAAGAGGGACAGGGGTTATAATACTAAGAGGGACAGGGGTTATAATACTAAGAGGGACAGGTGGTTATAATACTAAGAGGGACAGGTGGTTTTAGTACTAAGAGGACAGGGGTTATAATACTAAGAAGGACAGAGGGTTCTAATATTAAGAGGGACAGGGGTTATAATACTAAGAGGACGGTTGGTTATAATACTAAGAAGGACAGGGGTTATAATACTAAGAGGGACAGGGGTTATAATACTAAGAAGGACAGGGGTTATAATACTAAGAGGGACAGGGGGTTATAATACTAAGAAGGACAGGAGGTTATAATACTAAGAAGGACAGGAGGTTATAATACTAAGAAGGACAGGGGTTATAATACTAAGAGGGACAGGGGTTATAATACTAAGAGGGACAGGGGTTATAATACTAAGAGGGACAGGGGGTTATAATATTAAGAGGGACAGGGGTTATAATACTAAGAGGGACAGGGGTTATAATACTAAGAGGGACAAGGGTTATAATACTAAGAGGGACAGGGGTTATAATATTAAGAGGGACAGGGGGTTATAATACTAAGAGGGACAGGGGGTTATAATACTAAGAAGGACAAGGGGTTATAATACTAAGAGGGACAGGGGTTATAATACTAAGAGGGACAGGGGGTTATAATACTAAGAGGGACAGGGGGTTATAATACTAAGAGGGACAGGGGGTTATAATACTAAGAAGGACAGAGGGTTATAATACTAAGAGGGACAGGGGGTTATAATACTAAGAAGGACAGAGGGTTATAATACTAAGAGGGACAGGGGGTTATAATACTAAGAGGGACAGGTGGTTTTAGTACTAAGAGTGTAACGGTTCTCTTTAGTTGAAGGAGAGTCGGACCAAAATGCAGCGTTGTGATGATTCATGTTATTTTAATAAAGGAAAAACTATACATGAATAAACTACCAAAATAATGAAAATGTGAAAACCGAAACAGTCCTATCTGGTGCAAACACAGAGACAGGAACAATCACCCACCAACACACAGTGAAACCCAGGCTACCTAAATATAGTTCCCAATCAGAGACAATGACTAACACCTGCCTCTGATTGAGAACCATATCAGGCCAGACATAGAAATAGACAAACAAGACATCCAACATAGAATGCACACTCAGATCACACCCTGACCAACCAAAACATAGAAACATACAAAGTAAACTATGGTCAGGGTGTGACAAAGAGGGACAGGGGGTTATAATACTAAGAAGGACAGGGGGTTATAATATTAAGAGGGACAGGGGTTATAATACTAAGAGGGACAGGGGTTATAATACTAAGAGGGAAGGGGGTTATAATACTAAGAAGGACAGGGGTTATAATACTAAGAAGGACAGGGGGTTATAATACTAAGAGGGACAGGGGGTTATAATACTAAGAGGGACAGGGGGTTATAATACTAATACAAAATACACGGATCATTTAAAAAAGATAGTGATACTGTATATATTATATAATATATATAATAATATAATATAATATATATATGTATATATTAGAAAATATGTAAAGACAACCTCCTATGAGAAACATCGTAAATACCTGGTCCCCGTTCCATCACTCCGTCCATGGTAAACACAGGTACACTGGGAAGGACAGAAGGAATGGGCCACACTGAAGCAGCACAGGAAGACATGGGCGTAGAGAAGAAGATGCATGGTTCACCAAATCAACCAAACACGATCACACCACAAGGTCAGGAGAAAGAGGAGAGGAAAAGACATCTGAATTCAGGTAGAAAGGTTGAAAAAAATACTTCTCGTCTTTTGTAGAGAGGAAAAAATATGAATAGTCCCAAAGTCCCGCATGCATAAGAAGTGCTTACAGGTGACCCATCGTTAGGATGGGAGTAGGGGGAGGGGAGGACAGTAAGGCCAGATTAGTGGAGGATTTCACAGGGCTGACTAGGTCACGCAAGCCAGGACAGGGAGGATAGAAATCAGCCTTGGGGACACAAACACTAATCGTCTAGCACACTTGGCGGGGAGGTTTCCCCTTACCCGATCCCCTGGATACCCTCACACACCCACAGCCTTCATCGCCCCAGACTACCAATCCCTAACTCCCCTTCATCACCCCAGTCCACCCAGCCCTAACCCCCCTTAACATACACCCACAGCCTTCATCACCCCAGTCCACCCAGCCCTAACCCCCCTTAACACACACCCACAGCCTTCATCACCCCAGTCTACCTAGCCCAGACCTCCCTCCCACACACACCCACAGCCTTCATCAACCCAGTCTACCTAGCCCAGACCTCCCTCCCACACACACCCAAAGCCTTCATCAACCCAGTCCACCCAGCCCTAACCCCCTTAACACACACCCACAGCCTTCATCAACCCAGTCTACCTAGCCCAGACCTCCCTCCCACACACACCCACAGCCTTCATCAACCCAGTCTACCTAGCCCAGACCTCCCTCCCACACACACACTCCCACCACTGTTTTCTCCTCCCTTACCGCTCTTCTAACTTTTACTGTTATGGCACTAGCCCTACCCTTGCTGACACTGGGCTGGGCCTTTTCCTAAGAGTTGCGTGAGGGTTCTCCGAGTGACCCAAGGTTGCAAGCTGTAGTCTGGGGCGTGATTTATCTCCTCATGGAGGGGACCGGAGTGGAGGGGTTGGGGGTGACCGGGGTGGCGTGGGAAGAATGGCATTGTATGCTGTAGCATTAAGATTTCCCTTCACTGGAACGCAGAGGCCTAGCCTGAACCATAAATAGCAGCCCCACATCATTATTCCTCCACCACCAAACTTTACAGTTGGCACTATGCATTGGCACAGGTAGCGTTCTCCTGGCATCCACCGAACCCAAATTCGTCAGTCGGACTACCAGATGGTGAAGCGTGATTCATCACTCCAGAGAACACGTTTCCACTGCTGCGGAGTCAAATGGCGGCGAACTTTACACCACTCCACCCGACGCTTGGCATTGCACCTGGTGCGGCTGCTCGGCCATGGAAACCCATTTCATGAAACTCCCGACGAACAGTGCTGACATTGCCTCTAGAAGCAGTTTGGAACTCGGTAGTGTTGCAACCGAGGACAGGTGATTTTTACGCGTTATGCGCTTCAGCACTCTGCGGTCCCATTCTGTGAGCTTGTGTGGCCTACCACTTCGCGGCTGAGCCGTTGCTGCTCCTAGACGTTTCCATTTCATAATAACAGAGCTTACAGTTGACCTGGGCATCTCTAGCAGGCCCGAAAATTGATGAACTGACTTGTTGGAAAGGTGTCATCCTACTGAAAGCCACGTTGAAAGTCACTGAGATCTTTAGTACGGGCCATTCTCCTGCCAATATTTGTCTTTGGAGATTGCATGGCTGTGTGCTAGCATGTTATACACCTGTCAGCAACGGGTGTGGCTGAAATAGCCGAATCCACTAATTTGAATTGGTCTCCACATTCGTCTGTATTTATAGTATATCAAGCATATTATGCACTACAATATGGTATTTTACAGTAAGAATTTCTTCTGTGACGTACCAGATGAATATATATATATATATATATATATTTATTTATTTAATATAAGATCATTTGCCTTGAATGAGCTCCACCTGTAATCTAAAAGGTGTGGAAATGGTTACTTTTTGTATGGAGAACACCAGAATACACATCTTTCTAGGAATGATGGATTAATTACCCATTATACTCATAAAAAATGGTAGTTATTCATTTCATTATTATAGATTTTTGTATATTTACCCTTGAGTGGGTCAGTAACAGACTGCTGCTGGTCTTAGCTTGGCCCTGACTGAGTGAAAGAGGGACATCTGGTGCTAGAATGGCCGTTGGTTGAGTTGAGATAAAGTGGAGTACTTTTGCCTGTGTGGGCAATACATACATACATACATACATACATACTCTCTCTCTCTCTATATATATATATATATATATATATATATATAAATAAATAAATATATATACAGGTAAATGCCAAAATAAAGGAAACTCCAACATGAAGTGCCTTTTTTAGGTCATTGGACCACCAGATTGTACATGTATCTAGAAGTCTATTGGAGGGATGTGACACCGTTCGTCCATGTGAAATTCCATCATATGGTGTTTTGTCTCAGGCGCTGCTCCAGAATCTCCCATAAGCGATCAATTGGGTTGAGATCTGGTAACACACACACACACACACAAACTTTAAACCCCCTCATTCTTCTTTGAGACCCCTCTTTCAAAGTCACTGAGATCTCTTCTTCTAGCCATGGTAGCAAGAATAATGGGCAACTGGACATTTTATACATGACACTAAGCTTGATGGGATATAAATTGTTTAATTAACTCAAGAACCACACAAGTTGGAAGCCATGCTTTCAATAGACTTTGTATCCTGTCACGCCCTGATCTGTTTTACTTGTCTTTGTGCTTGTCTCCACAGCCCTCCAGGTGTCACCCATCTTCCCCATTATACCCTGTGTACTTATACCGGTGTTTTATGTTTGTCTGTTGTCAGTTTGTCTTGTTTGTCAAGCTTACCAGCGTTTGTCCTGTCAGCTCCTGTCTTTTCCCAGCCTCTCTTTTTCTCGTCCTTCTGGTTTTGACCTTTGCCTGTTCTGACCCTGTACCCGCCCGCCTGACCACTGTCTGTCTCTGACCCTGCCTGCCGTCCTGTACCTTTGCTCCATCTCTGGATTACCGACCTCTGCCTGACCTGACCCTGAGCCTTCCTGCCATCCTGTACCTTGGCCTCTGCTCTGGATTATCGACCCCTGCCTGCCTTGACCTGTCGTTTGCCTGCCCCTGTGGTTACAATGAACATAGTTACTTCACACAGTCTGCACTTGGGTCTTACCTTGATTCCTGATAGTATCCCTCATTTACTCAAGTGTTTATTTTATTTTGGCAGTTACCTGTACACACTATTTTCTGTTTGTAATTACTGAATGTTACACTGTACTTACTGCAGTAACCCTAACTCTTACCCCAACCCATTTGGTCATTGGAAATGAAAATACTTGCTAAACTGTACTTAAAGGAACAATTATTGTAATAAGAACACTGTGGAGTGTTTCACAGGGAATACAGTGATGTTTATTTATGCAAGCAAAGTTTGATCCTACATGCCAGAAAAGCCACTTCAACTGTTAGCACACGTATGTACAAAACAGATTCAATTAAGACAATGTTACTATGTAACATTTAGAACGAACGACTGGGTCGCGTCCACAGATACAGAACAAGAAAAACTGAGCGACTGGGTCGCGTCTCTAGCAACCCAAGATTTGTTTCGGGACTATATATTGTGGAAGGATGAAATAGTATGAATAAATGAATACAAATATATTTTTTAATTAAAATATGTCAAACATAAGTTGAATATGTTTGGTAACCCGTTGTATAAAAGTGATAATGCTCTTGAAGCCGGTGTTTGGAGGATATTCTGGGACGGTTTGCCGACTTCGTCTCGGGCCTAACAACACCCGTGCCAATACATCCTCTGATAACATCGGCTAAAAGACAGGAGCTGACAGGACAAACGCTGGTAAGCTTGACAAACAAGACGAACTGGCAACAGACAAACAGAAAACACAGCTATATCCTCTGATAACACCACCAGTAAAACCGGCTTCGAGGGCATTATCACATAAGTAAGCATTCTTTGTGAAAGTACAAAAGACTAATACGAGGAGAAAGCTGAAAACATTGTCAGGTCATTTACTGAATAAGCAACGTTGGTACAATAGTCAGTTCAAGACATGGTTGAAAGCTCATCACAAAGTAAATAGACAACTCAAACACTACCGTCTAATATCAGTACTATAATGCTGTTACCATTGGGGGGTTTAGTACTGCACATGTAAACAAAAGGTTGACCCAGCAAGACAGGCAAAGTGTTAAACAAAATTGTCCATGCCACAAAAAAACATCTAAATTCACAGTTTTTACCTAACAGTACAGTTATCCAACTCTGAGTTGAACACCAATGCGCTTACACCTAGAGAGAGCACAGAAATGTCCAAATAAGTGCACAAAACTAGCTCTTAGAAATACTGACAAAACAAATATTGCCAGGCAATGAAATGGTAGGCCACCTTCGGAGTCCTATGGCATAATGATGTGTAAGCAATACAATCCAACTTTTACTGTCATAAATAAAATAACTTACTGTGACACACTTCTCTTAAGACTGATAAATCCACCAAAAAGTTCAATTTGACATGAAATGCTTTTTTTTTGAGTCAATATTTTTGAAAGACTGAGGGATTCATAGTGAATTAAACCACAGAAACGTATTTTTATTCTCTTATCTATTGTCCTGAATTTGAAGTGCTTAACATATAGGACCAAAGAATGCATTTATATCTCAATATATGCAGGGCAGAAATCTGCAAAAACTTTCATACTTGTATTTATTAAGTTACACTTTATGAAATAAAAATGGGGTTATGAGAACATGTGTCCATGTGCTTGTGTGGCATATGATTGAAGACGATGGAATCATTCACAGTCCTTAGATACATAGCTTTAAATTGGCAAGATGCCTCATATTGTAATAAAATAATCCATTGTTTATCAGATTGGCAACTCATTTCTTCTTTGATAATGACCTAAGTGTTTCCTGTTTAACAGGCTGGACACACACTGGTTAAATCAATGTTTTTTCCACGTCATTTCAATGAAATTACATTGAACCAATGTGGAATAGACATTTAATTGACATCTGTGCCCAGTGGGTTGGCACATCTAGTAAATCATGTTTTTGTATAATTATAATTTGGTAATGCTATCATGTAACCGCAGGTAGAAAAAAAAAGCTTTTCACTTCAAAGTTATTATTTAGATCCCTGGCAGTACTGGTATTTAAAGGCTTCGGAAGCTTTAAAAGTTCCCCTGTGTGATTGAAAATATTGTAGTCTTCAACACCGATCACCCATCCATGTACATAGTGCTTTAAAATGAGATCTATACAGACACACAAACATGAGAAATGTGCTTGAAACCCTTTAAGCCCTCACTGAACACCTAAAAAATGAATATAAATCAATTATAAAAGGAGGGAAATGTGACCCTTGATAAAACTACAAACTCATAAAAATCCAAAGAAATTCTAAGTAAAAAAGTAAATGAAAAATACTTCTGCTAGATACTTCCAATTCGACTACGTACTGAACTACCAACTACTATAAAAGCCATAATACTACAGGTAATACTAACAATCATCATCATAATCATAATACAGTCCATAAGAGAGGTAATAGGGCTCATCATCTGAAATGCCGTTTGGAGGGGTTGTGAGGGTACCCTGGACCACTTTGTCATATGACGCACCAGTGACATCAGCGGTGGCGAGGACCCCGGGCGCCACCCACCCCCCTCTTTAAAGGGGATGGTGGAGATGGAGGGGCAGGGTGGCAGGGCCAGGCGTCACGCTGGCCTTATGTGTAGGCGTTGAGACGCTCCTTGGAGCGGGTGGAGTGGATGTCGTGGAGCTCCTGCTCCTCCTTGGACTTGGTATCCTCGTACTTCTGCATCCTGCACGCGTCCTTCACGTAGGCCCAGTTGGCTGACAGCACCATCAGGTAGTGGATCTAACAGAGATGAGTCACCCACAAGTTCAGTCGGGGAGAAAAATCAAACACACCACCAATGATTAATCTTTCATTTCTCCACTGACATCCATCAGGGAAAGATGAATGCCCGTCAGGAAATGGAAGAAAGTGTACCATATTTTCATATATTGTATTATCACTACAGATTTCATGATATGGTCTTAATGGAGAACATAGAAAGAGGAATTAGAATATTAGTAATTTAATAGGATCTCTATGGATTTTCACATCATGACATCATCAGCAGAAATTTAAAGTGCTATTATTGTGACCCACAGCTTTAATTAAACCTGGAAAATTAGTCAAATTAAGTATTCTACAGCTGAAAAACAATGTCTCAAATTTCGAATTTTTTATTTTTCAATTCACAATGGTGTATTTCACTGATATGCCAGCAGGCGGCAGTACAGTAGAAGCAGTCGTAGTAGTATTTAGGGTTTCAATGGCAGAAAAGGCTCATGGAGACGCACAGCCATTGTGAATGTATTTTGCTTAAATGACTGTGGTTGTTACTTTGCCACACCTTTCACACTGAATCAGATCAATATAAGAAGCTAATAGATTTGAATCTACACACAGACCAAATTACTGGTATCTTAAGGATTCCAACATAAGCTGCTGTCTCAGCTGCGAGGACTTGGAATAGTGAAAACACTGCATCCATTCTGTTTAACATCTCATCTCGTATTTGATGTTGATAATTAATCATTTGTTTTAGTAATCAGTTAAATAATCAGATACAATGGAAGGACCATGCATTTTTTTACTGCATTAACACCTTTTCAGTTCAGCATGAGACAGAAGTCAGACATGCATTGATACTTTTTTAACATTGTAGTTTCCTTTTTTTACTGCCGCCCTTCTGTTGGTGGGTGTCTGTCGCGTACCACCATCGTTTCCTAGACATTTGTTTTGTTAAAATGGGAGGCAATGTCTCACTGAAATTTGCACCATCATCTTTGACTAACGATGACCACGTTCTCTTTCTTAGAAAATGGCTCCTCACAAATTACCGAGAGATGTTTTCAACAAGCTCCGGGCCTTTCTTCTCCCAGTTTCCATGACAACGCTGTGAAATGCCTAGCATCTCTAAGCCAAAGAAAAACCTTGTCTCTCCACTGCGCCAAAATACTGCCTCCCCAGCCATTCCCATAGACTTGGAGCAAAACAGAGATTTCAGCTACAGAAATCAACTGAGCCCATTAAAACACAACATTTGGTTTACATCCGTTACCACTTGTATTTGACCTACTACTGTCATTTTCAAAATGGCCACGTCAAATCAGAACCTTGTATTACAATTTGTTTGCCTATGGACAAGTTAAAAAAAACTAGTGCAGGGGAAAAAAATCACTGACATGTCTGATTCCTATTTTGTCATATGAGGAACATACAGCGACCTGCACAGATCTCAGCCGTTCATATACAGATTACATGGTCCATATATCCATTGCCCTCAAATGGATATAAATCAAAGCTGTAATATCAGCTACATCAACAGAGATAGAAAAGTAATAGGTTTTTGTGTCTCACCATAGCAATGACAGCAGCTCCAGCACCAGCCAGGGAACAAACGAACAGGTGGAATGTCATGTCCAGCTGTATCATAGACAAAGGAAAGGAAAAAATGAGTCAGGCTTTCCCATAAAAACCCTAGTGAACCTGTACAAGACCCACACACATTTTATTATATGCATTATTTAAAACCTTCATAGATGTTGCACGTAAATGTTCATTTTGCAAAAGCTTTTGAACTTTGAAACTTTGAAACCAAGTATCACATCATTTATTAAACATATGTTATTCACATTTGATGTATTTGTAGTTAAGTTAAGTTAAGTATCACCTACCTCATTTGATTCACACATTTTGTAAAACTTGTCAGATCCAGTACATACAGTCTTCCCCTCCCCAATTGGCACAATACCTGAAAAGAGAGGAGAACATTTCATTAGGCCATTCCAACATTTTCATATTCGTTTTGATTTATCTCAGAATATCTATACCACAGATGTCTATGCAACATTCATGGGTAATATCTTTGAAACTACCCACAGAGAAGCAGTAAACCCAACTACTGTATATCATGAATCCTTACCATACTGGCGCGGGTCCAGGCACAGAGTGACTCCCTCCAGGATGGTGGCGTTTTGGCAAATGGTCCAGATGTTGAAGTAGATGAAGACGGGGAGGGAGGTGAACGCAGTCACCCCGAGCCAAGCCAGCATGAAGATGTACGTCAGCATGATGAACTAAGACATAGGATAGTGGAGACTCAGTAGATTCCAGATTCCAGGTATACCTCACGTCAAGTGAATTAGGAATAACATTAAGAGCTGTTAGTATTTCCCATCAAGATTTATTGTGACTGAGTCTATATCAGTGTTTCCCAAATGTCTCCTCACATACCCCACATTCCACTTTTTGATCTATTCCAGTACTAGCACACTTAATTCCACTTAAACTTGATGATTGGCCATGTGAAACAGTTGTGCAGGTATGGAAAGTGGAACGGATGGGGGTACTCGGAGAGAGGCCTAAATTCTGCCCTTTTACACAGCATAGTCACATTTTATCTACAATATTTTGATTGATGGCACTGCCATTTTAAAAGCTACTTTGTCCCTTAGGGCCATTGCATTACACACAGGTCGTTCATATAAAATGTTACAAGCTACTCTTGAAGATCACTAAACCTCATCATTCAGTGATTAATGACCCCTTACCCAAGCACTGACGCAACGTCCACAGGTGGTGATCTTGAAGTCTCCGTAAAGGTCCTTAATGGCTCCGCTGGTAAAGAAGCCCTCCACCATCAACAGAATGCCGTAGACAAAGAACGCCGAGGCGATGCCATAGATCACATACTTAATGATGTCAATCCTAGATGGAAAAAAAGTGAAAAGTGTGTGAAAACAACTGTAATGTACAGTTATTACATTGTTATTTCATTGTTATTGTGCATTAAAAACACATTTCTACATCCTCTGTAACTCTGTCTGGTCAAACTTATCAAGTTACATTGAATAGTGTATTTACACAGTAACTATACAAGTGACTCATTTCAAACCCATTTTAAATCGAGACAGTGTTCTTTCACCAGGATACAATGTTGGTCTTATCGAGCCCATCTGCAATGCAGGTTCTTCTAAAGTACAGAGAGCTACTAGGTATAGGGGTAACTTTCAGGTGATACACAACAGTGTATCTTGAATGTTTCCAGTTTAGGTCATTGGTGTGTAGCCTGCTCACATGGTGAACACGTCAAGGGAATCCACGGGTCCTCTGACCACCTCAAAGTAGTTCTGCAGTATGGTGACGGTCCCAGAGAGGGCCTCGTGCCCGCAGCCACAGAACAGTGCCACCCCGGCGTACAACAGGATGGTAGCGATAAGTGACGGGTACGGGATGCCACCCAGGCATTTGATGCAGCACTCCAGGCATCCTGAGCACACAGAGAGAAGAGAGACAGAGAAGGTCAGACTTCATGAAAGACAGGAGGGAATGTTCACTATATACAGTAAATCACAGGACAACAGAGGGAGAAACACTGTATTGAGAGTACTGGTTGAGAATGCTGGAAGATATCGTGAGAGGAATCAATCAGACTAAGCTGTGGTCAGTACAAGGCCTTTATATCAACACCACAACCACTAAAATGATGTTGTTGCATGAGGTGCATAGCAATCCTAGTAGTAGGTACCATAATCAACATGGTAACTGTTTCTAAAAATGGATATTATGTGATTGCGTGGCACACTTCATAGGGTTTTGAACAGCAGCCTTCACCTAAAAACAATATGGTACCGTATGGTACTTCACATACAGTGGTCATCCTCTACACACTGGTGGTTAAATGCAGTCGGAGGTGAAGCAGTAAGAGAGTGACTCCCCTCTTTGCTACACATATTCTAGTATGAGGAATGAGGTGAACCCAACTTTAACCCTACAGAGGTTTAACCCACCCAGCAGAGCCCTGGTGTGGTTGACCCTTTCAGCCTGAGCCCTAGGTGAACTCTGAGCCATAGGCGTCCCGGGCATCCACTCTGTCTGGCCACACATCGAACAGGGATCAGGGTGAATAATAACATGTTACTAGAAGTGTGTGTGTGTATGTCTGTCTGTGTGAGTGTGTGAGACTGTGCCTCAGTCTAAGTGTCTGTGGGCGGGATGTCCGGGTATATTTGACTGGATTGGTGTGTTTCTACAAAATGCTGTGACCATATTATAACAGCATCACAATCCCATGGATGTGTTACTGTATGTTAGGGTTTGTGTATGTGTTTGAGGGAAGCAGTCTGGACAGTGAGTTCATCCTTCAGCCTAACGAATGCTATGCCAACATACTCTAAAAATGCATGTCATTCATGCACAACTTTCAGACTAATGTCATTTGCATTCCAATTTCATTAGTGAACCCCACTCTTTTTCATGGCCAGATATGAGCTGTTATTGAGTCAAATAGTATTTCCTCTCCTCCTAGTGCACTCTGAAATATGCTCCCCAAATCAATGCGCAGCACTAATGAAATGCACAAATGTAATTTCACGCTCATACGACTGGAGAATTTCCTCCAGTGCCTCTACATCACCATTAGAACCATTGATTAATTCTTCCCCATTCAATCCCCGCTCATGTTCCCCATTCAAAAAAAAGTCTGAAAAACCGAGCTGACTCTATTTTATTTGTAATTCTCAGAGATACCAATCAATGACATCTCCCTCATCGCAGCCAAGCAGTCGTTTATTTGCCATCTCCTCTATAGCGCCTCGTGTTTATTTTCCGTTGCACTGCATTGCGAAAGCAATAGCCCTCTTCCTCCTCCCTCCTCCACGCTCTGCATCTGTTTCTATACAGATTGTGACTGGAATAGCAAGTAAGCTAGCCATCTACCTCCGCATGCTAGGTTGGGGATCCTTTATTGAAAAAACACATGAATTTCACATGTGAATACATGTTAAGTGTTCCAAAAACACATGTGATCACATGTGATCTTATGTTACGTTAATGTGATAACGTGACAACATATAAAGCAACATAACATGAAACGATACATTTGAAAAAATCCGATTACGTGAAGTGTTCCAAAAACACATTTTCACATGATTTTACATTTTCACAAAATCATGTGATTTTCCACATGTGAAATCATGCATTTTCCTCATCCTAGCCTATCTCCAGATGTAATCCACCGCCAGTGTCGTCACGTCATCAAGCCCGATTCCCATCGTTTCCCAGCTATGATATTGACTACATCACTACTTGTTTTTGTAAGAAGTGCTGACATGCTGAATGCACAGATGTGCCTGTTTAAACTACTAGCACACAGCTTGGACACCCATGCATACCCCACAAGACATGCCACTAAATGTGTCTTCCCAATTCCCAAGTCAAGAACAGACTATGGAAGGTGCACAGTACTACATAGAGCCATGGCTACATGGAACGCTATATTTTTTATTTATTTAACCTTTATTTAACCAGGTAGGCCAGTTGAGAGCAAGTTCTCATTTACAACTGCGACCTGGCCAAGATAAAGCAAAGCAGTGTGACACAAACAACACAAAGTTACACATGGGATAAACAAAATCTATATACAGTGTGTGCAAATGTAGTAAGATTAGGGAGGTAAGGCCATAGTGGCGAAATAATTACAATTTAGCAATTAACATTTGAGTGATAGATGTGCAGAAGATGAATTTGCAAGTAGAGATACTGGGATGCAAAGGAGAAAAAGATAAATATAACAATATGGGGATGAAGTAGTTGGGTGGGCTATTTACAGATGGGCTGTGTACAGGTGCAATGATTGGTAAACTGCTCTGACAGATGATGCTTAAAGTTAGTGAGGTAGATATAAGACTCCAGCTTCAGTGATTTTTGCAATTCGTTCCAGCCATTGGCAGCAGAGAACAGGAAGGAAAGGCGGCCAAAGGAGGAGTTGGCTTTGGGGATGACCAGTGAAATATACCTGCTGGAGCACGTGCTACGGGTGGGTGCTGCTATGTGACTGGGACTGGGAGACTAGCCAGGATCGAGGAAAATATGAACGAAGCAAAGTACAGGAAGATCCTTGATGAAAACCTGCACTAGAGCACTCTGAGCGCTCAGGACCTCAGACTGGGGGTGAAGGTTCACCTTCCAACAGGACAAAAACCCTAAGCACACAGCCAAGACAACGCAGGAGTGGCTTCAGGACAAGTCTCCAAATGTCTTTGAGTGGCCCAGAGACAGAGCCCGGATTTGAACCTGATCAAACATCTCTGGAAAGACCTGAAAAAAGCTGTGTAACGACGCTCCCCATCCAACCTGACAGAGCATGAGAGGATCTGTAGAGAAGAATGGGAAAAAGCTGGAGGACAGCTAGTTTCCGTCCTCCTCTGGGTACATTGACTTCAATACAAAACCGAGGAGCTTATGGTTCTCACCCCCTTCCATAAACTTACACAGTAATAATGACAACTTTTGTAGGACGTCCTCCAACCTATCAGAACTCATGAAGAATGAACTGACTTGTTGTCCACCCAATCAAAGGATCAGAGAATGAATCTAGTACTGAAAGCATAAGCTACAGCTAGCTAGCACTGCAGTACATAACATGTGGTGAGTAGTTGACTCAAAGAGAGAGAAAGACAATAGTTGAACAGCTTTGAACAATTTCATTTAAAAAATGAAGGAGAAGCCAGAGAGCGAGCGAGAGAGATAGCTATATTTCCTTGTATTTTTTTCACTTTCACTTACTTAGCTAGCAAATGCAGTTAGATTGTTTAGCCTATTCAAACACCTGGCTCAAACAGAGAGGGGTCGTATTGTTACGTACGTCATCGGAATGAGACCAAAGCGCAGCGTGGAAAGTGTTCATGATAATTTAATAATGAAACACTGACAAAACAATAAAAGATAAACAAATGTAAAGTTCTGCAGGGCTAGAAAGCTACTGTGCAAAAACAAGATCCCACAAACTAGGGTGGAAAACAGGCTGCCTAAGTATGATTCCCAATCAGAGACAACGATAGACAGATGCCTCTGATTGGGAACCCTACCCGGCCAACAAAGAAATAGAAAACTAGAATGCCCACCCAAATCACACCCTGACCTAACCAAATCGAGAAATAAAAAGGCTCTAAGGTCAGGGCGTGACACGTATGTTAGCTAGCTGGCTATGGCTGTCCAACACCGGAACTCTTCCAAGTCAAGGTAAGCTTTTGGTTTTATTAATTTATTGCCACCTTGGCCCACAAGTGTAACTACTAAACTGCTTGCTGACTGTACACTGTACTGCATGATTGTAGCGGGTTCTATTAGCTATGTTGACTATGACGTTAGCTAATATGGTGACAATGATGTAGGCTGTGTGTAGAGTTTAGCGGTTATTTTCGCCTGGTCACAGACAGATGATGTGTTGTGCACTGACATCCACAAGCGAAGGGAAAAGGTGAGAAGAGGATAGCGCGTAGATGCAAGAAGGAATTATACAACAAGCAAAGTGATCATGCTGTTTGTATGTGGCTACTATGAAAGTGAACTGTGTTTGCGTGTGATCAGAGGTATATTCATTCCATCAATTCTGTTGAAAAACTTTTCTTAAACGGAAACAAACGGAACAAAACGGGGATAAACATACCTGAATTTGTCCAGTAGAAACTCTCATTAGTAACTGTTGAACTAATGATAACACCCTAGATCAGCTAGATGCAGGCAAGAGTGTGCAAGGCGGTATTGAATGCGTTACTGTCTGTAACATTGATTACAAAAAAATTATCAAGACCTGTGCACCTATGTTATAAACTTTCATTCATTGGCCTCATGATGGGTATAGGGAAAATGTGAGTATCATGTGGTAATCTAAACCTGTCGATGTTACATTGAGCTGAGTGAATGGAATTTGAAGGACAGTCATCCAATATGCTGTAATAGAAATAAGGCCATGCTGATTCAAAAAATGATCTTCCTCCCTCATCTTCACCGACCGACCACTGGTGTGTTTTGAAAATGTTTTGTGGACTTCATGAATCAATATAAAAAAGTTTTGGGGATAAATTGAAATATTTGACAATATTAGAATTGTTAAAAACTCACATGGTTCTTCATTGCAAGGGCATTGGGCGGTAGTACTGGTGGCCATATTGCCATTTAATGCAATACATATGAAGTCTTAAGGATTCATTGGGAACCAGATATGGTTATAATCATACATTTGCATGGCACTATTGGTTTTCTAACAAGTTCAACAATTCTCCACTGGAAAACAACAGCTACTCCTCCCATCATAAGTCTAATTACCAGCCTTTTCACAGACTTACATTGAACTTGAGATTCGTGACTCAATCTGTTGGCGCTATGCTAGTGAAAATGACAACTAGTGTGAATTGACTGAAAGAGCCACTGGATGCTTGATCCATAATTTAGCACCAGCAGCACAGTAACAGCACAGCGCCAGCCACTTCCATCCATTATTCATGGCAGCTGTTTTACTGTTACATTACCTGGGATGAGAAAGTTGCCTGTTTAATGAGCTGCCACCGGGGTTCCAATTGATCATGTTCACAGTGGAATAAGGTTGAGTGTGTTGTAGAACTTGTTGGGTATCAACTGGCCCAGTGTCAGTTTAGGTATATGTTGTGAAAGGGACCATTCACTCTCTCTAGCAATGTATTTAACAACAAGACCAGTTTTAGTAGCCTGGGCACCAGTCTGTTTGTGTCATCATGACTAAGATGACAAGGAGCTGTCATGATAGCACAAACAGATCTGAGACTAGTCTACTGTTGTTCTTGGAGACAAGCATAACAGAAAAGTTAAATGAACTGTTGTTTTTACAGATTGGCATTAGTAAAGCATTCCTCCAAAAGTGGCTTATGGTCAACAATGACATAGTCTATTATATTTATCTCATGATGACCACACTTTGTTCTTGAACTTTATTCATATGAAACCTTCAAATTAGGGGGTCATTAAATATTACTGGAAATCACTACAGTATGTGAAAACATGGCTACATGTGGATTATCTCTAAGCTGACAATAAAGGCTGAATCAAGAGACAGGCTCCAGCTCCACCTTCAATTGTACTCCATACAAACAGCCCCTCTTCAAAAAGTAAAGTCTGTAATTCGGCTCTGACCCCAAACATGTCTCTCCAGTCCAATCAACAGAAGGCGTCTCTCTCTCTCTCTAACACAAAGAGAAAGGACAGGCCCCTCCCATGCCCCCTCCCCACTACCACGGTCACCACTCTCCCATCTGTCAGCGTCATGTCCGACAGGCCACACACACACACACACACACACACACACACAATGGCTCATTAAAAGGTTGAGGTTGCCATCATGTAATGGTCACCTCTTAGAAAACATTGATAATGCATCTTGAAGACAACAGCACTCCTAAGGATCATTCAGAAAATAATCCATATAGTATCAGCCGCACAATCACAAGATCTATAGTGGCATTAGTTTCATTAAAACAGGGAAGGGGGGAGCGAGAGACGGAGAAGGGGTGGAGGGAAACAGAGGGAGAGATTGAGAGAGAAGGAGATAGATTCAAAGAGAAAAAGCTAATTAGTTTCTGGTTAGAATAGCTTGTGGTGTACACAAGGCACATTTTCACATTTAATCATGTTCATTTGATCTGGTGGCCTGGAGACGTCCATGGGAGGCGGAGTACGGGAAAATAAGCCTACACTAAGCAGTGGGGATGTTTCAGTCTGTGAATGTCGGAAGAGTATGTGTTTCAGCGTTCGCTTTCCCATTTGTTATGCTGCATCTTGACACACATGTCCAGTTTATGGGGTAAAATAGTATACTTTTATTTGATCAATGGGTTGTGTTACCCCTTCTCGCGCACTTGCAAATTGTATCTTTTATTACATGACATTGAATATATGACAGACATGGAAAACCTGTATTATGGCTTCCCTACTTGAATTCATGTTTTTTTGTAATAATCTTGGATAAATTCCAAGAATTACAATTCCAGTTTCTAGAATGAAAGTTTTCCTGACCAAGAGCCACGATTTTTTTGCAAAGGCCACTCTAGTGAATTATAAGATCTCTATGGTATGGACACTATCATAATGCAATACACCTCAGGCTATGGGACAAATGTGAATCCAATTTGGTTGATTTTGTTTGCTAAAAAAGCTTAGCCTCTTCCATTTGACAGCCAAAATAGATCTGTAACACTAGTAGCAATATAACAGAAGATCAAAGGTATTTTGTAACCCTTTGTTAACGGTGAAACTAAATGTAATGCAAACTATTTGGAGGTATTCATTGTTATTTTGAGTATTTACAAAGCAGCCCTGAGAGGTATAAAATGCACAGTTTTAAATTTGCATGTACAGTCATGTTGTGTCTGAAAACCATACAATGTCATGTTCTGTACAGTAGGTGCATTCCATTTGTATTATTTTTGCACGGTAGCACCCTGGCTAGTCCATGGTGCCCCTAATGCCAGGACAGGGCTACAGACGATCTACAGAGCTCTGGTCCACACATAACGCATGTCCTCATAGGAGGTGACAGGGGGACAGTTGCTGGAGGAATGGCCCAGAGAAAGAGCACTTACATCTGCTTGTCCTCTTAAATATGTCATGGACTCTGGGTTCTCTGAGGTGGGGGGGTCAGTTTGTGACCAGTCACCCCAAAATGACAGTGAGGTCACATACTGTAGATTATAATATAACAACTAGATAAAAGCATAACCGTTTGATGCTGCTCGTCCCTGAGAGTTGCTCAGATTTATATATAATGCATGGTTAAAGCTAGGTGGCCTGACAACTTTAAAGATCAACGACTTCAGCTCAGACTAAAAACAATACTACAGGAGCAGTGTTACCATACAAGTTATATATATATATATTTTTACATAATCTCCACAAATACAGCGAAATGAAAACTGAAATGAATTTGTCATCTAAGGTAACATACAAAACACATTGAACATTAAATATAAGCAATATAAAGCCATTTGAGAGGCCCTCAAGGCGGAGGCCCAAAGTCATTCATTGGCCTAACTCCCAGAAGGGTGTTAAATCTCCCCTTTCATGTGCTCTTAAACCAGCCTTTCAGCTCAGTAGATTTACAGTGGTCATGTGAATAATTGTCTCAACCAAGCGACAAGTGACAAGAGACTTAGAAGCCTTAATATAACAGTAAGGTGTAATCTATAACTTGGTAATACTTTATATTAATAGAAGTACTGTTTATGACGGGTTGTAGTTTTATAAGTAGTTTATAGATCATCATTAGATAATATGTTGTTTATGAATCATTATTAAATAGTTATAATTTTGGTCGTTGCCAAATAATAGGTTTATTTATGGCTGCACTGAGGATTTTGTTACTGTTATTAAAAGATGAATAACATAAATCACATTACCTCACTAAATGCGGAAGACACATTTCAGATGAATGCATTCAGTTGTACAACTATGTGTCCCACTTTCCCTTTCCCTTTCCCTCACTTTGAAGGTAATACTGTGAGAGCATACCCAAGTCCCTCTCAATATGGCTACTCTAGCTTTCTAAAGTGAAATGTATTTTCCTTGTGTCAATAATTGAAATGTCAGGAAAATTTTGGGGCAATTTGATGTTTGTTTGAGGTTGATGCCTTTTCTGTTTAGGGGGTGGTTTTAGGGCTAAGGTTTGCATGGAGGAACCAAATGCCAAATATCAACAGAGAACCAAAATTCCATTATTTGCTAGTGGGCAAGACACACTGCACATACTGTAGCAGGCCTAGAAGCATGTAGGCCAACCTACTACATGGCATTTACACTATGCATGCATTCAGACTTCATAATTGGAAACAGGAGGGTCAAATCATCTTGTTTCAAGCACTAGAATTCTAAGTGTCCCTAGCTGAACTTCAGTAGCCTGGTACCAGGCCTGTTTGTGCTGTATCCGACTCCTATGATCATTGTTATGGTTTAGCATGTTGTAGAACCATAAGAGTTGGCTAAACAGCACAAACAGTTCAGGGACCAGGCAACTGAAGTTCATCAGTCAGTGTGTTGATTCAGAGAGGAAGCACTAAAGAAGAAGAGTGTTAATGTGGAGCAGCACTTAGCCAAGCTGCTTTAGCACCCTATTTAATTTATAACTTTACAAATTTGATAGAGAAGAGATGTGCCAGTTAGCCACCTTTGGGCCAGTGGGGCCGCAGCGCTAGTAGTGTAAAGAGTGCTCGGCTAAGTATTATAGAAAGACTAACAAGGCCTTCACCCAAATGAATGGGCATGGTGTACTCGAGTCACGCATGCACAGTCTGGGTGCTAGTCTCGTTCAGTATGGTGAACATTGATGGAGATGGCCAACTGTATCATGTGACAGATAGGGCTTCCAGGATAAAGAATTCACACAGAGAGAGCGAGTACAATACCCATCAGTCTCTATTTTGGAGACTGATGGGTATTCAATCAAAACTGCTATCAAGAAGTTTCCGGTAGTCATCCCACAGGTTGGAGACATCTTAGTGCCAAAGAATCATGGATCATAGTGTGAAAACAGAATTCCTGATCCAATGTTATATTGCAGCCACCAATGGTTATAACATCTTACCAGACAATAAAGGCCTATCACTTTGTAGTACATGCAATTATTCAGCTGTCCCCATAGCAGAACCCTACCCTGGTTCCAGGTAGAATAATTTTGGGTTCCATGTAGAACCCGCTGTGGAAAGGGTTTTTACATGGAACCCACAATTGTTCTACTTGGAACCAAAAGGGTTCTACCTTGAATCAACAAGGGTTGTTCAAGGGCTTCTCCTATGGGGACAGCAGAAAAATAGTTGTTTTTTTTACGAGTGACCATCCATGACACTCACACAAACACGCACACACGCACACAGACACTGTGTAAACTGTGTGTCCAGGATACCAAAATGTCATCTGCAGGAACAGAACAGAGCAGAGTGGCTGCAGGGATAATGACCAGACTTGGCCAGTGCCATGGCAACTCATGCCTGTGAAGCACTGGTTTTCAGGAAGGAGGGAAGAAAAGAAGCACAGACACACGAAGCCCTGTCACATGCACAGAACCTGGGAAGAAGGGGGAAAGGAAGGAAGGAAGGAAGGAGGAGGAAGAGGAGTTGAGGGGGAGAAATACACCTCAGAGTGGAGAGAACGACAGCATTTTTATTCATCCAGTGAGCATTTAAATTAATATGGAAGAAGGCTCATTCAAACCAACCGCTTGTAAACATCAATGTATTTATACATCATGTATTTATAGACTGCTATTTTCGCCTCAAGCCTACACTTCTTCAACACTGGCGAAGGGGTAAATTTGCATTTTAAATGGCAACCCCTTTGCACAATGCAAACATACCCTGCATGCAGATGCACTAGAAAGGAATCTTCACATGCGTCAAAAAAATGTCTGCTGAAAGCATGAAAGCGCTTTGATTTGAATACAAAAGCTGGACATGCATATGGTCGGAAATACAATGGTTTTATTAGCGAAAGCGGACTGGCTCGATGTCTCTTGTCTTCGATGTTCCGCTGATCCATTTCGACAGGCATGGGAGAGCCTTACCGAGACACCCGTGAACAAAGACAATCCTCCCTGTGCTTTCACAGTCAACGCTCACAGAGGCAGGTCACACCCCTCTGACTGTTTCGACAGCAGACAACACCCACACCACACACACACACTTTAGTCAAGCAGACAATCAATGGACAAAGGAACAACCCAAACAGATGCTTTTTTATAGCCAGATCATTAACCAAATATTTTCTCAAACCTTTCTGCATAAGTACTTCACTGACAACAGACAAATAAATTAGGGGAGGATTTCACTCAAATGGAATCTCAATCCATCCACCTGAATATAAAATACACTTCTCTTTCCTTACCTTTCTGAGTCTGCCCCTCGTCCATATCTTCTTCCATCTGGGCTATTCTAGATGCAGAGCAACTGATATGACAAAAGCTCAGAACTCTGTTTCTGTGTGTGTTCTCGGCTGAGGGATAGTCCACAGAAGTCTCTCTCTTTCTCTCTCTCTCTCTCCCTCTCTACTCTGTGTTCAGACCTCTTGTCAGCAGAGATTTAATTCAAGTAGTCGTGCCGTTGATTTATGAGAGAGATCAGTGCGTCTTCACAGCGCTGTCCATCGCGAGCCACTCTGGCAAGTGCTGAAAACCTGGTCTCAACAGTGGAGAATACAGGGGGTGGTGAGGGAAAAGGGTGGTCTCAGTATGCAGGAATAAGTATGTTTGCAGGAAGGTGCAGGTGGTCAGAAAACAGAAAGCATAGAGAGGCAATGATAGAAACACCGGCTCAGCCTTGAAAACATACCCTTACCCTGAGAACAGGAGGAGGGGTGTTTCTTTAGAGGTGTTGAACACTCTCCCACCCAGCCCACCCGGATAACCCCTTTTTTCAGAGAGAATGGTTAAGCCTGTCAGCCCCCTTGGCTATGTTCTGCTGCATGAAGTGAACCTTCTCCTTAACTGAAAAAATATATATTTCAGAAATCCAAAAGGGAATTCTCATAATCATATTAATCATCCAGGTTCAATTTGTTTCTTACAAGGACTTGTCATGGGACCCTTATCATATATACTGAACAAAAATATAAACGCAACATGCAACAATTTTACTGAGTTACAGTTCATACAAGGAAATCAGTCAATTGAAATAAATTCATTAGGCCGTAACCTATGGATTTCACATGACTGGGCAGGGGCACAGCCATGGGTGAGCCTGGGAGGGCACACTTCTTTATGCATTTCTGTTTTACTCACCTGTAAGAAAACCTGTCCCTTTAAGAGTGACAGACGATGTCACAGCAAGCAGGAGCTCACAGTTTTAATTCGTCTAACTCCCAAGTTTAGCTCGCCACCTGTGGCTTCTAACATTATTATTCTAACTGTTGTATCCTTCACTGTGTGTGAATGCAATAACTGTGAGTACAGTATTTGTTTCCTTGTTTCCTGACATAGTTGCCAATGTTTAAGTCATATTTTTGTCATTGTACAGCATTTTATGCACTTGTTTTGTGCCAGCTAGGAAACAACTGTTAGCCATATTTTGCCTGTACGTTGACTAGCTAGCTAGCTATGTTGTAGCCATTTTAATGTAATTTCTGAGTCACTTTATTGTTATAGCAGATGAGAAATATTTATTCTTGTTTGTTATCACTAAATACACTACTTGACCAAAAGTATGTGGACACCGGCTCGTCAAACATCTTATTCCAAAATCATGGGCATTAATATGGAGTTGGTCCCCCCCTTTGCTGCTATAACATCCTCCACTTATCTCTGAAGGCTTTCCACTAGATTTTGGAACATTGCTGTGAAGACTTGCTTCCATTCAGCAACAAGAGCATTAGTGAGGTCGGGCACTGATGTTGGGCGATTAGGCCTGGCTCACAGCCAGCGTTCCAAGTCATACCAAAGGTGTTCGATGGGGTTGAAGTCTGGGCTCTGTGCAGGCCAGTCAAGTTCTTCCACACCGATCTCGACAAATCATTTCTGTATGGACCTCGTTTTGTGCACAGGGGCATTGTCATGCTGAAACAGGAAAGGGTCTTCCCCAAACTGTTGCCACAAAGTTGGAAGCACATCATCGTCTAGAATGTTGTCATATGCTGTAGCGTTAAGATATCCCTTCACTGGAACTAAGGGGCCTAGCCCGAACCATGAAAAACAGCCCCAGATCATTATTCCTCTTCCACCAAACTTTACATGTGGCACAATGCATTCGGACAGGTAGCGTTCTCCTGGCATCCACTAAACCCACATTCATCTATCGGACTGCCAGATTGTGAAGCATGATTCATCACTCCAGAAAACGCGTTTCCACTGCTCCAGAGTCCAATGGCACCACTCCGGCCAATGCTTGGCATTGCGCTTGGTGATCTTAGGCTTGTGTGCGGCTGCTTGGCCATGGAAACCCATTTCATGAAGCTCCCGACGAACAGTTCTTGTGCTGACGTTGCTTCCAGAGTCAGTTTGGAAATTAGTGTTGCAACCGCGGACAGATTTTTGTGCACGCTGCACGTTTCAGCTCTCAATGTTATATAACTTTCAGCAACGGGTGCAACGGGTGTGAATCCACTAATTTCAAGGGGTGTCCACATGCTTTTGTATATATAGTGTGTATGTGCCTTATTACAGACAAGTCAATGCTGTTTTCATGATTTCTGGTAGATCCCTAGTAGAAAAATCTGATCAGATTTTGGAACTAGTCCTATTAGTATTCTACCCTAAAGGATATCCTATAGGAGACTATAAGAATCCATTAGAAAAATCCTATTAAATTTTGGAACCAGTCATATTGGACTCCTATAGAGTTTTATCCTGTAGGATATAGGATAAAATCCTATAAAATAAATCCTGTAGGATTATATCCCATAGTATAAAACAAATATCATCAGAGAAGATTTTCTATTGGATTTTATTTATTGGAATCCTATAGGATTTTTATATTAAGGTACACGTACGCCAAGTATATAGCCTCATCATTGTTATTTGATTGAGTTACTATTTGTCCTTTAGTTTATTTAGCACATTTTTCTTACTTACTTTTTAAAACTGCTGCATTGTCAGTTAAGGGCTCTTAATTAAGCATTTCACAGTCAGGTTGTTGCATTCTGCGCAAGTGACAAATACATTTTGATTTGAAAAGACATTAGCAGAACCCTGCACGTAACCCAAAATGGTTCTACTTGGAACCAAAAAGGGTTCTCTGATGGGGACAGCTAACAGTGTACTCTGACACTGACAAACTGAGATCAATAAAAACAATCTGGTCTTGAATTCAAACAATAGCCCAGACACACAGATAGTACACTATTAGGAGGAAATACAGACAGATTAGTCAGCAGTAGGAATTTGCTTTCCAAACTGTACGTTTTCCCGTGATTGTATTCTGAAATTATTATTATTTTTTAAAACTCTGTTTATTAAGTTTTACACACACACACACACACACACACACACACACACACACACACACACACACACACACACACACACACACACACACACACACACACACACACACACACACACACACACACACACACACAAGGCAACACAAAGCAATATAAATAATATACTCAACTAGAAAAAAAGAAGAAAAAAAATAGCTTTAAAGATACCATACTTTAGACAAGTTAAACACACCAGGCAGAAGGCTACAAAGGTTAAAGGGCAATCTATAGTACAGGGACAGAGCAAACACCTCTCCATTGTTCCTGTAAACAGTCAAGGGCTAAGGGTGGAGAAACCACTCACAGACAGTCATGGCCACATCCTGACCATCCACTGGACCAAAAATAAAGTTTACAATGCTTTAAAATAAAATAAAATAGAATGATTATTCATGTAGGCGTGAACAAAATGTAAAAATAACTGGGAAAAAACAAGCTCACACTACAGTCTCTGCCCGGGCAATATGAACAAGGCATCCGCGGGTCACAATCAATAAGCACATGGACCTTAATGCCCCCCCAGCAAAAACACAGAGAGAATATCCTCCAACCCTTAAGTCACAGGGGGGTCAAATACAGACTTATTTTAGTTTTAATTGGAATGCCATCAGAGGATGGACTGTTTAAAGTAAGACCGGAATGGAGTCCAAGCCTCATTAAACAGTTTGGGTTTCCCACGTGAATTGAATTGAATTTTTTCTAGTTTCAGAGAGCACAACACATCTCTCACCCAATATTTATAAATTCTGTAGTATTAGCCGTCTAGATAAAAGAGTTGTATAAGCAACAGTGTCCGACTGGATTCTTGATAGGGAGGTATCTATGGGTAGTACTCCAAAAAGGGCTGTAAGGGGAGACGGATCTATAACAGTGTCATATATATCAGAGAAACATTTAAATATTAATTCCCAGAAACCTGACAGTTTATGACAGCCCCAAAACATATGCAACAGCGTGGCTGGTTCCACTTTACATCTGACACAGGTAGGATCAAAATCAGAGAATATTCTTCCAAGTTTGGCCCCTGACCAGTGGATACGGTGAACCACCTTGAATTGAATGAGGCTGTGTCTAGTGCTAAAAGAAGACGAATGCACCCTGTGCAGCACAGATTCCCAGGTGTCTTCCCCAAGTTCCTCCCCCAAATCCTTTTCCCATCGAGTCTTTAAAGGCACCAAAGAAGGGTTCTGTAAGTCATGAATGATTGCATATACATCTGAAATTGCGCCCCTAGGAAGCTTGTTCAACTCCAAGATGCTCTCTATAGCTGTATTCGCAGGCCTATGGGGAAATCCAGGTGTGTTAGCTCTGACAAAGTTTCTAGTCTGGAGATAGCGGAAAAAGTGGGATTGGGGGATATTGAACTTTTCCTGCAGCTGAGAAAAAGAGGCAAATGTATCATCAAAGAATAATTGGGCTAGCGAGGAGAGGCCTAGTGAGTGCCAAATGCCAAAAGCCCCATCATTCAAAGATGGAGGAAATAAAATTTTCTGAGTGATTGGGCCTGATAGAGAGAAGCCTCGGAGGCTAAAGGCTTTACAATTGGGTTGACACACCTTTTGCCTAGGGACACTGGGAGAGACGAGCACAACACAGAGGAAAGTGCTGCAGGTTTACACGATTCAGACTCCATCTGGACCCAGAGTGGTCTAGGGCCAGTAGGATCAGTCTGCAGCCAGTACAGAAGGGCTCTGAAATTTGCAGCCCAGTAGTATGTCTGAAAATTTGGTAGAGCTAAACCCCCCAATGACCTAGGCTTCTGTAAATGTTTTCTACCAATCCGTGGTACCTTGCCATCCTAAATAAAAATGCATGAATGTTTGATCCAGTGAAATAAAAAAAGATTTTGGAATAAAAATGGGTAAACATTGAAATAAATATAAAAATTTGGGCAACACATTCATTTTAATGACATTAATCCTTCCGATAAGAGAAAGGGGTAGTGAATTCCAAAAAGTAAAAGATTGTTTCAAACTGTCTGCTAGAGCAACAAAGTTTTCCTGAAACAAATTTGAATATTTCCTTGTCACTTTAACTCCCAAGTAGGTGAATTGATCCCGGACAATCCTAAACTGAGAACTTGTAAAAGAGCACTTTAAAGCAGCGTTGTTTACCGGAAAAAGCTCACTCTTGCCTAGATTCAGCTTGTACCCTGAGATTGATCCAAACTTTTTAAGAACAGATAGGGCACGTGGCAATGAGGTATCAGGGTTGGAGATAAACAAAAGGAGGTCGTCAGCATATAGCAAGACTTTCTGCTCCAAGCCCGCCCTGATTATACCTTGAATGGCATCATTAGAGCGTAGTACAATGCTGAGAGGCTCGATTGCCAAAGCAAAAAACAAGGGGGAGAGTGGACAACCCTTTCTGGATCAGCGGTGCAAGGGAAAATAGTCAGAGGACAAGTTATTACTCCGTACCGAAGCCATGGGGGAAAAATAAAGAATCTTTATCCACGCAATGAATTTGGGGCCAAAGCCAAATCTATAAAGGGCAGCTGTTAGGTAATCCCACTCAACGCGGTCAAACGCTTTTTCGGCATTTTTATTTTTATTTTTTTATTTTTAAATTTAACCTTTATTTAACCAGGTAGGCTAGTTGAGAACAAGTTCTCATTTACAACTGCGACCTGGCCAAGATAAAGCATAGCAGTGTGAACAGACAACACAGAGTTACACATGGAGTAAACAATTAACAAGTCAATAACACAGTAGAAAAATATACATATATACATTGTGTGCAAAAGGCATGAGGAGGTAGGCGAATAATTACAAATTTGCAGATTAACACTGGAGTGATAAATGATCAAGTATACAAGTATGGTGTCATCTGCATAGAGGTGGATCAGGGAATTCCCCGAAGCAAGAGCAACATCATTGATATATACAGAGAAAAGAGTCGGCCCGAGAATTGAACCCTGTGGCACCCCATAGAGACTGCCAGAGGACCGGACAACATGCCCTCCGATTTGACACATTGAACTCTGTCTGCAAAGTAGTTGGTGAACCAGGCAAGGCAGTCATTAGAAAAACCGAGGCTACTGAGTCTGCCGATAAGAATATGGTGATTGACATAGTCGAAAGCCTTGGCCAGGTCGATGAAGACGGCTGCACAGTACTGTCTTTTATCGATGGTGGTTATGATATCGTTTAGTACCTTGAGCGTGGCTGAGGTGTACCCGTGACCGGCTCGGAAACCAGATTGCACAGCGGAGAAGGTACGGTGGGATTCGAGATGGTCAGTGACCTGTTTGTTGACTTGGCTTTCGAAGACCTTAGATAGGCAGGGCAGGATGGATATAGGTCTGTAACAGTTTGGGTTCAGGGTCTCCCCCTTTGAAGAGGGGGATGACTGCGGCAGCTTTCCAATCCTTGGGGATCTCAGACGTTATGAAAGAGAGGTTGAACAGGCTGGTAATAGGGGTTGCGACAATGGCGGCGGATATTTCAGAAATAGAGGGTCCAGATTGTCAAGCCCAGCGGATTTGTACGGGTCCAGGTTTTGCAGTTCTTTCAGAACATCTGCTATCTGGATTTGGGTAAAGAGAACCTGGAGAGGCTTGGGCGAGTAGCTGTGGGGGGCGGAGCTGTTGGCCGAGGTTGGAGTAGCCAGGAGGAAGGCATGGCCAGCCGTTGAGAAATGCTTGTTGAAGTTTTCGATAATCATGGATTTATTGGTGGTGACCGTGTTACCTAGCCTCAATGCAGTGGGCAGCTGGGAGGAGGTGCTCTTGTTCTCCATGGACTTTACAGTGTCCCAGAACTTTTTGGAGTTAGAGCTACAGGATGCAAATTTCTGCCTGAAGAAGCTGGCCTTGGCTTTCCTGACTGACTGCGTGTATTGGTTCCTGACTTCCCTGAACAGTTGCATATCGCGGGGACTATTCGATGCTATTGCAGTCCGCCACAGGATGTTTTTGTGCTGGTCGAGGGCAGTCAGGTCTGGAGTGAACCAAGGGCTATATCTGTTCTTAGTTCTGCATTTTTTGAATGGAGCATGCTTATCTAAGTGAGACCACCACCTCCGGGTCCTCCGACGCTGGGCAGTACAGTATATTCATAAGTAATAATAAATGCCTATTTCTCACAAAGCCAGTCTGGTCAGAGTGTATTACTTGGTGCAGCAAGCCTTCCATACGGATGGCTAAAAGCTTAGCTAGGATTTTGTAATCACAGTTTAAAAGCGAGATTGGGCGATAGGATCCACATTCCAGGGGATCTTTGTTTTTCTTTAATAGTAATAAAATTGAAGCCTGATAAAGACTAGGCGGTAGCTTTGAAGTATTAAGGCACTCTGCAAATAGTCGAGACAAGAATGGGCAAAGCAGACCAGAAAACGTCCTGTAAAATTTGGTTGGAAAACCGTCGGGACCCGGTGATTTACCCCTTTTCATTGCGGACACTGCTGTTGCAATCTCCTCAGGCGTAAATTCTTCTTCTACACAGTCATGGAAGTCTGTATCAATTGAAGGCATATTCAAGCCATTAAAGAAGGAATCAATCAACAAAGGGTCTTGAGGGGATTCAGAGGTGTATAGTGCAGAGTAAAATAGTTTGAATTGATCATTGATCTCTTTATGTATAACTGTGGTGGCACCAGATGGGGTCCTTATTTGTGGGATTAAACGTGAGGCCTCAGATTTACGGATCTGATGTGCAATGAGTTTACTGGCCTTGTCGCCTTGTTCATAGACTTTGTATCAAGCTCGCAAGAGTAACTGTTCAGGTTGCCTGGTAGAAAGCTCATCAAATTCAGATTGGAGTAGTTGGCGCTCTTTATGCAGATCGGAGGAAGGATCCGTAGCATACTTCTCATCCAATGTGGCTATGGACTCGCTCAGGTCCCGAAGTCGCTGAGAGCGAACTCTGTTTTGGTTGGCTGTATAAGAAATCATTTGGCCACGTAGGTATGCTTTGAGAGACTCCCATACGGTAGAGCAGGACATACCTGGTGTTGATTTAGTTTCTAGGAATAAGGTGAAATTAAATTGACAAACTCCTTATCTGAGCATAAAATGGGGTTGAGACGCCATTGATAACACATAGGAGGTCGCTGGGGAAACTCTAGTTCAAGCACTAATGGTGAATGATCAGAAATAACAATACTCTCGTAAGTACACTGCCGAAGGTTAGGCAGAAGTTTTTTGTCCAAAAATAAGTAATCAATCCGGGAGTATGTTTGATGAACATGAGAATAAAAGGAATACTGTCTATCTGTAGGATGTAGGAAACGCCAGGCCTCAAACATAGCATATTTCTGAAGAAAGGATTGAATAAGTAGGGCACAGTTAGATGGGCCTGTAGTTCTTTGTGAGGACTTGTCAAGAACTGGGGACATTTTACAGTTGAAAATCCCCCCTAAAATCAACAAATGAGAATCTAAATTTGGAAATAGCAGACAGAAAGGAAGAAATGAAACTTGTGTCATCCCAATTGGGAGCATAAACACTAGCCAAAACAAGAGGGGTAGAAAACAGTTTACCGGTTACTATGACGTATCGTACCTTAGGATCAGCAATAACCTCAGAAGCTACAAAGGGAGTAGCTTTATCAACCAGAATCGCAGCACCTCTTGATTTATTATGAACGTTCGAGTGGAACACTTGACCAACCCAGTCCCTACGCATCCTAAAATGCTCACCAGTCCTCAAGTGAGTCTCTTGTAGAAATGCAATATTTGCATTCAAACCCTTTAAGTGTGTCAACACCCTCTTACGCTTCACCGGGTTATAAAACCCTTTGGTGTTCCATGAAATGTACTTGATCGCATTATTTCGGCCCCTCTGGGCATTCCCGTTATTCAACCCTGTCATTAGAGCATAGAATGGAAAAGCAATGAGCGCACAAAACCCCCAGAATAACTTGTATCAGAGTAATACTATACGGTGGTAGATGTTTGGAAAAAGTACGGGGGAAAAAAACTAAAAAGACAGAATGACAACATTAGAACTGAACAATTCAACCTCCCCCCACCCCCTCCCCCCATCCCAGACAATACCTCCCGAAATGAGGTGCAGATTCAATTGTTTAGTCTTTACCCTCATGAGCCATAAACGGGCCGGGAATCACAGTCCATACTTCACACCTGAATGGTCCCGAAGTACTCGTTTGGCCTGTCCGAAAGCTGCGCGCTGCCTGGAAACAGTGGGGGAGTAGTCCTGGTAGATGGAGAAGCTCTGTCCTTGAAAGTTCAGAGTGGTATTGCGGGCTCGTCTGAGGATCTCCATCTTCTCATGAAAAAAGTGCACTCTAAGAATTATCTCACAGGGCCTCTCCCCATGCCGGGGCTTTGGGCGCAGCGACTCGATCAATCAGGGGCTTTTCATCTAAGGCAAGAACATCCTTCAGCAGCCCTGAAACAAAATCCGTGGCGCGATGCATTTCAGCTGACTCTGGGACCGATACAAGTCTCAGATTATTGCTGCGAGAGAATCCCTCTAAACTCACACAGCTCTCCTTCACCTTTTTCAAATCCGCAGCTAGGCGTTTCAGGGATGTAGTTAAGTTGGAGACATTAGTAGCGGAGGTCTCCAGTGCCTCAATCGTTGTAGTGTGTGACGCCGTTGTTGTTTTGAGTGATGTGATTGCTGGCACAGTCTCGTTCCGCAGGATGGTTAAATCTGCTTTTAAAGTATCAGAAACCTCCTGTATTCGGGCCTCAATCGTAGCAACCACCTCCATTTTCATTTCAACTATCTCAGAGCGTAGTAGTTTGATGGCCTCGAGAATGTTCATTTTCATGTTCATTTCAGCGCCGCCAGGCCAAGCCGCACCCCCGGGTAAAGTGTGCGTCCTCAGACTCAGGAGAGGGCGGTGATGAGAGCGGGTCTTGTAGGCCGGGTTTTCTCTCTCAAAGTCATGTTTTTGGCTTTATGTTTGGTCGACATGCTGACATTCGGAAGCAAAGTAGTCTTGGTTTTTACGGAAAGGGATCACCAAATTAATATCTGAAAATAAATACGGTTCTGCTGCAAAATTCACGTAAACTTTAAGAATACCACGGGAGCAAACGGAAAACAAAATATATTGAAAACAGAGATATCTAAGGTCAGGGCGTGACAGTACCCCCCCCCCAAGGTACGGACTCCCGGCCGCAAACCTGAACCTGTAGGGGAGGGTCCGGGTGGGCATCTACCCTCGGTGGTGGATCCGGTTCTGGATGCAACCCCCCCTCCTTACGCTGATCCCTCCGCTTCTGTCGAACCGGACCGTGGATCATCGCCGGAGGCCCCGGACTGGGGACCATCACTGAAGACCCCGGACTGGGGACCGTCGCTGGAGGCCCCGGACTGGGCACCATCGCTGGACACCCCGGACTGGGGACTGTCGCTGGAGGATTCGGACTGAGGACCGTCGCTGGAGGTTCCGGATTGGGGACCGTCGCTGGAGGTTCCAGATTGGGGACCATCGTTGGAGATTCCGGACTGGGGACCGTCGTTGGAGGTTCCGGACTGTGAAACGTCGCCGGAGGTTCCGGACTGTGAAAACGTCGCCAGAGGTTCCGGACTGTGAATTGTCGCCGGAAGCTCTGGACTGGGAACTGTCGCCGGAAGCTCTGGACTGGGAACTGTCGCCGGAAGCTTTGGACTGGGAACTGTCGTCGGAAGCTCTGGCCTGTGGAGACGCACTGGAGGTCTGATGCGTGGGACCGGTACAGGTGGCACCGGGCTGATGACACGCACCTAAGGGTAAGTGCGGGGAAGAGGCACAGGATGTACTGAACTGTGGATGCGCACTGGAGACCTTAGCACCGGGCTGATGACACGAACCTCAGGGCGAGTGCGAAGAGGAGGCACAGGACGTACTGGACTGTGGACACGCACTTGATGGAGAGTGCGAGGATCAGGAACAGGACACACCTGAATGGGAAAGTGCATTTGAGGGAGAGTGCAAGGAGTTGGCACAGGACGCACTGAGTTGTGAAGGTACACTGGAGACCTGGTGTGTATAGCCGGCATCAATTGTTCCGGAATTTTAACACACGTTTCAGGATGAGTACGGGGAGCTGACTCAGGTGGCACCAAACTGACAACACGTTCCTTTCCGTGCTTCCTCCACCAACTCAACAACTCCCCCATTTCTCTCTCCTCCGAATTCTCCTTCTTCTCCCAGACTGGCTCTGGTTTACTCCTCGGCTCCACCAACTGCTCCATGTGCCCCAAAATATTGGGGTTTCTGTGGCCTACCTCTCCAACTTAACTCCTCGTATCGATGCCGTTCCTCTCTCGCTGCCTCTATCTCCTCCTTCGGACGGCGATACTTCCCAGCCTGCGTCTAGGGTCCTTTTCCATCCAGGATCTCCTCCCAAGTCCAATCCTCCTGCCACGCTACTTGGTCCATTTGTGGTGGGATCTTCTGTCACGTTCATAAGGATCGGACCAAGGCGCAGCATGGTATGCGTACATTCTCTTTTTAATGAACGAACAAAAACAACAAACAACCAAACGAAATGTGACGCTTACAAACTAGTGCTGACAGGCAACTAAACATAAACAAGATCCCAACCCAAGAAAGTGGGAAAAAGGCCTGCCTAAATATGATCCTCAATCAGAGACAACTATAAACAGCTGTCTGATTGGAAACCATATCAGGCCAACATAGATATACAAGAATCCCTAGACCTACAAAAAACCCTAGACATACAAAACCCCTAGACAAACAAAAACTAGAGTACCCACCCTAGTCACTACCTGACCTAACCAAAATATATTGAAAACAGAGATATCTAAGGTCAGGGCATGACAGTAACAGGCTGTTACTACAACTACTCATAAAAACTCAATAAAACAAGTCTCAAAAATAAAGCTATTTCAAAAATATTGCTATGCTATTACAATTTTTACTGTAAGAGTTCTGGCTCAACTAGATATTTATGTTTACACTGCCCTGCTTAGAGGGGGGCAAATGTTCTACAGCTGCACCATCAAGAGCATCCTGACTGGTTGCATCACCACCTCGTACGGCAACTGCTCGGCATCCAACCGTAAGGCGCTTGTACATCACTGGGCCAAGCTTCCTGCCATCCAGCACCTACAGTTGAAGTCTACCAACATGGACAGGGCTCTAACTCCTCTAGCGCAACAATGAAATAGGGTGCAGGCCAGGCAGCAGGCTGTTAGCCAGCCTTCCAGCTTAGTGGAGTCTGCCACTAGCACAGTCAGTGTAGTCAGCTCAGCTATCCCCATTGAGGCTGTGTCTGTGCCTCGACCTGGGTTGGGCAAAACTAAACATGGAGGTGTTCGCCTTATCTCACTAGGATAAAGACCTCCTCCATTCCTGGTAATATTGAAAGAGTTCATGATACGTCACATCTCAAAATAGGGCTACTTAATGTTAGATCCCTTAATTCAAAGGCAATTATAGTCAATGAACTAATCACTGATCATAATCTTGATGTGATTGGCCTGACTGAAACATGGCTTAAGCCTGATGAATTTACTGTGTTAAATGAGGCCTCACCTCCTGGTTACACTAGTGACCATATCCCCCGTGCATCCCGCAAAGGCGAAGGTGTTGCTAACATTTACGATAGCAAATTTAAATTTACGCCAAAAAAATGACGTTTTCGTCTTTTGAGCTTCTAGTCATGAAATCTATGCAGCCTACTCAATCACTTTTTATAGCTACTGTTTACAGGCCTCCTGGGCCATATTCAGCGTTCCTCATTGTGTTCCCTGAATTCCTATCGGACCTTGACCTCCGATCGTTCCTACTACTCCTCCACTACTCCTCCACATACACTAAGTTGACTGTGCCTCTAAACAGCTTGGAAAATTCATGAAAATTATGTCAAGGCTTTAGAAGCTTCTGATAGGCTAATTGACATCATTTGAGTCAATTGGAAGTGTACCTGTGGATGTATTTCAAGGCTTACCTTCAAACTCAGTGCCTCTTTGCTTGAAATCATGGGAAAATCAAAAGAAATCAGCCAAGACCTCAGAAAAAAATGGTAGGCCTCCAACAAGTCTGGTTCATCCTTGGGAGCAATTTCCAAATGACTGAAGGTACCACGTTCATCTGTACAAACAATAGTACCCAAGTATAAACACCATGGGACCACGCAGCCCTTATACCACTCAGAAAGGAGACGCGTTCTGTCTCCTAGAGATCAACGTACTTGGTGCTAAAAGTTCAAATCAATCCCAGAACAACAACAAAGGACCTTGTGAAGATGCTGGAGGAAACAGGTACAAAAGTATCAATATCTACAGTAAAACGAGTCCTATATCAACATAACCTGAAAGGCCGCTCAGCAAAGAAGAAGCCACTGCTCCAAAACCACCATAAAAAAAGACTAAGGTTTGTAACTGCACATGGGGACAAAGATCGTACTTTTTGGAGAAATCTTCTCTGGTCTGATGAAACAGAAATTGAACTGTTTGGCCATAATGACCATCGTTATGTTCGGAGGAAAAAGGGGGAGGCTTGCATGCCGAAGAATACCATCCCATATGTGAAGCACGGGGGTGGCAGCATCATGTTGTGGGGTAGCTTTGCTGCAAGAAGGACTAGTGCACTTCACAAAATAGATGGCATCATGAGGCAAGAAAATTATGTGGATATATTGAAGCAACATCTCAAGACATCAGTCAGGAAGTTGTTCGCAAATGGGTCTTCCAAATGGACAATGACCTCAAGCATACTTCCAAAGTTGTGGCAAAATGGCTTAAGGACAAGAAAGTCACGGTATTGGAGTGGCTAGCACAAAGCCCTGACCTCAATCCTATAGAAAATGTGTGGGCAGAACTGAAAAAGCAAGTGCAAGCAAGGAGGCCTACAAACCTGACTTAAACTACACCAGCTCTGTCAGGAGGAATAGGATAAAATTCACCCAACTTATTGTGGAAAGCTTGTGGAAGGCTACCCAAAACGTTTGACCTAAGTTAAACAATTTAAAAGCAATGGTACCAAATACTAATTGAGTGTATGTAAACTTCTGACCCATTGGGAATGTGATGAAAGAAATAAAAGCTGAAATAAATTATTCTCTCTACTATTATTCTGACATTTCACATTCTGAAAATAAAGTTGTGATCCTAACTGACCTAAGACAGGAAATTTTTACTAAGATTAAATGTCAGGAATTGTGAAAAACTGAGTTTAAATGTATTATGCTAAGGTGTACGTAAACTTCCGACTTCAAACGTATATTCTAGGCGGTGTCAGAGGAAGGCCCAAAAAATGGTAAAAGACTCCCAAGTCACCCAAGTCATATACTGTTCTCTCTGCTACTGCATGGCAAGTAGTACCGGAGCGCAAAGTCTAGGTTCAAAAGGCTCCTTAACAGCTTCCTTTCTCTATCTTTTGTAATTTTCTTTTACTTGAGTTTATTTTGTAAATATTTTCTTAACCAACAATGCAGTTTTAAGAAAATAGATTTAAGGGCTTGTAAGCATTTCACAGTAAGGTCTACCTACACCTGTTGTATTCGGCGCATGTGACAAATACAATTTGATTTGATTTGATGTCGGCGAGCATGGTGCGTTACATACACATTAAGCGGTACAGACGTTTGCATGTTTACATTGCAGTATGAGTGAAATTCAAACCTTTGATCAACCATTGGGAAAGTTTAGATTTAGATCATCTAAGATGGTCATCTTTGTTCACATCTCTGAACAAATGTTAAAGAAAGCTAATTGAAAGCTAACATGTTGACAAAATAAAATATAGAGATTTGAAAATTGTAGTATCTCTGTATACAATTTTGGTGATATTCGACTCATATTTATTCCCAGTATGGGTTAACCTCCTAACTGTATGCAACACTGTGGGATGGAGAGGATAGGTCTGCTCCGCTCTTCTCACAATAATATATTATATTTCACTTCTACAGAATAAAAGGGGCTCAATTTATGGCCTGACGTTACAGTGTAGCTTCTGTTTAACATGGAGTTTTCTAAGGTTAGACAGAGTGGCAACAATGGTGGAGTGGTGGGAGGCTGTCACTAAATGTCACAACATAGCTGTACTTCACAGTTTATGTAACAATATTCACTTTATAGTGCACTACTATCGACCAGGGCCTCTGTAGTGCACTGCATAGGGAATATGGTACCATTTGGGACCATGCCTACATATCCCACCCAATTGGTAATTGCATTTTTATTTATAAGTGTTAGGCTTTTGACAGCCTTGAGCTTTACAGACATATTGGAAGAAATGAAATAAATAAAAACAGTTTAAATGTGTATCTCAGGGATAAGGAAAAACAGTCAAATGTTTAATTAATTTGAGTCAGCCTTGAGTATGGACAGTAAAGTGATTATTACCAAACTGAATAAAACATGTCAATAAGCAAGTGTGGTGAATTGCCTGCACATACAGTACCAGCCGAAAGTTTGGACACACCTACTCATTCAAGGGTTTTTCTGTATTTTCACTATTTTCTACATTGTAGAATAATAGTGAAGACATCCAAACTACGAAATAACACATATGGAATTATGTAGTAACCAAAAATTGTTAAACTAATCCAAATATATTTTAGGTTTTAGATCCTTCAAAGTAGCCACGCTTTGCCTTGATGACAGCTTTGCACACTCTTGGCATTCTCTGCAGCTTCATGAGGAATTGCCACACCAGCCTTCACTTTGGCTCCCCCTCCTGTCCAGCTCAGGCATTCAGCGTAACCGCCTTCTAGCTGCTGCCAAATGCCCTTCACTCATCAACCCCAGACTTGTCTCATCATCATTACACACACCTGGTTCCAATCCCCACTATCACTGTATATATACTCCCTCCGTCATTTGTCTGCTGGTCATTGTAAATGTTGCTTGTTTTCCTTAGAGGAATCTCTCCTACTATTTCCTGAGTACTTTATTATTTTGGACTTTGGTTTTTGTCCCCCTTTTATAATCATAGTGTTTTAATAAACTCAGTAGTTCTAAACCTGTGAATGCCTCCTGCCTACTCCTCTCTACACTTGTGACAGAATGACCGACTCAAGAGAACAGGAAGCAACAGGACATCCGACCTCTCCGCTATAGGAGCAAAGCTCCTATACCACGACTCGTGCCTGGAGCACCTCGTGATTGCCATGGAAGAGGTGCTCTGGACCGTACGCCAGCTGCAGGCTACACCACCACCTTCTCAGCTCCCCGCAGTCGTTCCAGCCACCCCACCACCATCTACATTACCTAGTCAGATCAGCAAAGTTCACCTTCCCCTCCTGGAGCAGTTTGACGGCACCCCAGCTCACTGTAGGGGGTTTCTCCTGCAGTGTGACCTCCATCTTGCTTGTCATGCCAGGACAGCCTCAGAGAGGGACAAGGTGGCCTTGGTGATCTCTGTGCTGACAGGCCGGGCTCTGGAGTGGGCGTACGCCGCCTGGGAGAAGTGCAGTCCAGTGAGTGCTTCACCCAACTCTTCCGTGCCGTTTTCAACCACCCTACAGAGGGCCGAGAGGGAGCTGGGCATCTCCTCTGCCTATGTCAGGGGTCCATTAAAGCGTCTGAGTACGCTCTGGATTTCCAGATGGTGGCTGCTTCAACTGGCTGGGACGACCAGGCCCTGTTGACAGTTTTCCGCAGCGAGCTACAGGCGAACGTCCAGACCGAGCTGGCCTGTCACGATGACAACCTCACGCTGGACCAGCTCATCGCCATGGCCATACGCCTGGATAATCTCCTGTGTGCCTGTCGTCACCCATCCCGGGGGTTCGGGTCTCTCCCAAGAACCTCCAGCAAGACTGAGCCCATGGAGGACGGCCCGACGCACCTTCCCCCAGAGGAACGTCAACGCTGCCGTCGACAGGGTCTCTGCTCATACTGCGAGGAGTCGGACCACCCCTGGAACACCTGTCCCAGAAGGAGAACCAGGCAAGAAAGCGCCTCAGGGGGGGGTACTGTCACACCAGCCTTGGCTTTGGCTCCCACTCCTGTCCAGCTCAGGCGTTCGGCATTGCCGGCCTTCTAGATGCTGCGATCTTGCTGCTGGCAAACGTCCTTCACTCATCAACCCCGGACTTGTCTCGTCATCATTACACACACCTGGTTCCAATCCCCACTCTATCACTGTATTTATACTCCCTATATATGCTCCCTCTGTCATTTGGCTTTGTCGGTCATTGTAAATGTTTTCCTTCACTCTGCGGTCCATCTCATCCCAAACCATCTCAACTGGGTTGAGGTCGGGTGATTGTGGAGGGCAGGTCATCTGATACAGCACTCCATCACTCTCCTTGGTCAAATATCCCTTACAGAGCCTGTAGGTGTGTTTTGGGTCATTGTCCTGTTGAAAAACAAATGATAGTCCCACTAAGCACAAACCAGATGGTGTATCGCTGCAGGATGTTGTGGTGCCATGCTGGTTAAAGTGTGCCTTGAATTCTACATAAATCACAGTGTCACCAGCAAAGCACCCTCACACCTCCTCCTCCATGCTTCACAGTGGGAACCATACATGCAGAGATCTTCTATTCACCTACTCTGTGTCTCACAAAGACACGGCGATTGGAACCAAAAATATCAAATTTGGACTCATCAGACCAAAGGACAGATTTCCTCCGGTCTAATGTCCATTGCTTGTGCATCTTGGCCCAAGCAAGTATCTTGTCATTATTGGTGTCTTTTAGTAGTGGTTTATTTGTGGCATTTTGACCATGAAATCCTGATTCACGCAGTCATTTTTCTTTGATTATTTGAGCTGTTCTTACCATAATTTTAACTTGGTCTTTTACCAAATAGGGCTATCTTCTCTATACCACCCCTACCTTGTCACAACACAACTGATTGGCTCAAACACATTAAGAAGGAAAGAAATTCCACAAATTAACTTTTAACAAGGCACACCTGTTAATTGAAATGCATTCCAGGTGACTACTTCATGAAGCTGGTTGAGAGAATGCCAAGAGTGTGTAAAGCTGTCATCAAGGCAAATGGTGGTTACTTTGAAGAATCTCAAACATAAAATACATTTTGATTTGTTTAACACTTTTTTGGTTAACTACATGTTATTTCGTAGTTTTGATGTCTTCACTATTATGTAGAAAGAAAATAGTACAAATAAAGAAAAACCCTGGAATGAGTAGGTGTGTCCAAACTTTTAACTGATACTTTATATAGAACACTATATTACATTAGACACACACACACACACACTATGTTAACATCTGCTATAAAGGATGCAGTGCTAAACACACACACACACACACACACAGACACAGACACAGACACACACACAAAGCGCCCTACCCTTGGCCTGAATACCAGCCCCTCACACACACAGGCCTGTCACGGCTGCTTTGTTAACAAGGGTGGGAGATTTGCTGTTGGGGGTTGGGGTCTTGTTTGGGGGAATCCTTAGCTTGCAAGCCACAACACTCTCTGGCTAGTCATGTTCCTGGGCAGACCCCCTCCCTCCCCCTCCTCCCTGTGCCCACTTCCCTTCCTTGCATCCACCGTTTTAGCACTGTCGGTACCAATGGAGGAAGAGAGGGAGATAAAAAATAGCAGATGGCGAAACACTGCGAGGGTATCTAGGCAGTATGCATTCCTCATCACTGCCAAGCCATGTATGAAATTGTGTGGAAGTGGGACTAAATGTCTTTGGGTGAATCTGTTTGTGTATGAATGCATGTGTACGTGCGTGCGTGTGAAATTATATGCCAGTGTTTTTTGTTAATCATAATTTATAAACAGAAGGAGCCAAACAAGCTCACAGTAAGCTTATTACTGTCTCCTGGCTGCTCTCCAGTCTGTGTTCCTATGCGCTCGCAAGTTGCCATAGCAACCATCCCCATATATTGTTCAATAGGAAAGACTAACAAACGTAATAGAATAGAAACAGCACCTCTGAACCCTAAGCCACTCCCTCTATACATCATCGCAAACATTTTAATGTTGAAAAATCACTATATTTAATAACCATTTTGCTTGCCCTAGGACGCTGTGAATTATATCAGTTTCAAATCCCTGTCCTACTATTTTCATTTTTTCTCTCCATTTAAATCTACTGTATTATTTGCTGAACCTGAAAACCCAGTAATTCCAATACAAATCACTGGGCAACCGAACAAGCCAAGAGAGTGTTGTTCTGTGCTAATGTTTGTTAATGTGTTAATGTAAGTGTTAATGTTTGTTCCCACCCAGTCAAGCTGAGAGAAATCAACAGAATCTGAAAGATTCAGGAGGTCAAATTTTACAGCACACCAGTGAAGAGGTAAATACTTGTCTAGGGCTTCAGTTCACTTTGACAACCATGGAAACATGATGAGGGTCCTTTGAATGAAGCCCTGGGGAGTGAATTTATATTTAGTTGTAGGGAAAGAAACTTACAAAACCGCTGTGGAGAGTTAGATAGATATCTAGTGTGACTCACTTAATAAATGCTGCTAGTAGTTTGCAAATTATTTGTCGATAGACATCATCTGTAGGCGAAAGAGTAAAAGACCACATGCACATCTTACGGCTTTGAGCAGATGCTGAATATCGTATAGCCTCAATGTTCATCAACAAAACATGAACATTTGCCAGTACATTATAGCATTTGACCCTTAGGTTTATCTGAAACAGTGCTGCAATTAAACACACTAAGCTATGAACAGGTAATGCATGGAATCAGAAAATGGTACCACATACTGTATATACCCCAGTATGCGGTCTCTCTCTTTTTCCACATCCTCTCCAGGAGATCTCTAGCCAGATAGATATGTGTCAGGCTTGAGGGACCTGCTAAACCACAAGCTTCTCAGACCACATTGAGGGCTGGGCACACAGCCAGAAACACTTATCTAGCTGTCATCTTTTACACTCAGTTTACAGCTCTATTATACATTGAGCAGGGTATGGAGAGATTTAGAACCAACAGAGCAGCCCATTGGGAGTTAGAATTTTCCATCAGGGGAATCGGACAGCTCTGAATCTAGGTGGAGAGCAAACGGCAGCAGCAGAAAGCTGTCTTTCTTTGAACTCCGCTGACGATTGTAAGAAAAAAAAGGTATTTGTCACAAAACATTCCTGAATTTTGCAGGATGATAAGAGACTCGTAAAGACTCTTGACAACAAACAATTTAAGTGGTTATGAGGATAACTCTTTATTTGAAACTATGTATGTAATGCTGTCATATAGTGAAAAGCATCATTATGTAATGAAAACCGTTATGATGATGGAATGCCAGCAGTAAGCAGACATACAGTTGAAGTCGTAAGTTTACATACACTTAGGTTGGAGTCATTAAAACTAGCTTTTCAACCACTCCACAAATTTCTTGTTCACAAACTATGATTTTGGCAAGTCGGTTAGGACATCTACTTTGTGCATGACACAAAAAAAATCCAACTATTGGTTACAGACAGATTATTTCACTTATAATTCACTGTATCACAATTCCAGTGGGTCAGAAGTTTAAGTTGACATACACTAAGTTGACTATGCCTTTAAACAGCTTGGAAAATTCGAGAAAATGTGGTCATGGTTTTAGAAGCTTCTGATAGGCTTGACATAATTTGAGTCAATTGGAGGTGTACCTGTGGATGTATTTCAAGGCCGACCTTCAAACTCAGTGCCTCTTTGCTTGACATTATGGAAAAATCTAAATAAATCAGCCAAGACCTCAGAAAATAAATTGTAGACCTCCACAAGTCTGGTTCATCCTTGGGAGCAATTTCCAAATGCCTGAAGGTACCGCGTTCATCTGTACAAACAATAGTACGAAAGGATAAACACCATGGGACCACACAGCCGCCATACTGCTCAGGAAGACCATGGTTTGACTACGGTTTACAACTGTACATGGGGACAAAGATCGCACTTATTGGAGAAACGTCCTCTGGTCTGATGAAACAAAAATATAACTTTTTGGTCATAATGACCATCGTTATGTTTGGAGGAAAAGGGGGAGGCTTGCAAGCCGAAGAACACCATCCCAACCGTGAAGCACAGGAGTGGCAGCATCATGTTGTGGGGGTGCTTTGCTGCAGGAGGGATTGGTGCACTTCACAAAATGGATGGCATCATGAGGCTGGAAAATTATGTGGATATATTGAAGCATCATCTCAAGACATCAGTCAGGAAATTTAAAGCTTGATCGCAAATGGGTCTTCCAAATGGACAATGACCCCAAGCATACTTCCAAAGATGTGGGAAAATGGCTTAAGGACAACCAAGTCAAGGAATTGGAGTGGCCATCACAAAGCCCTAACCTCAATCCCAAATTCACCCAGCCTACTGTTGGGAGCTTGTGGAAGGCTACCCGAAACGTTTGACCCAAGTTAAACAATTTAAAGACAATGCTACCAAATACTAATGGAGTGTATGTAAACTTCTGACCCACTGGGAATGTGATGAAATAAATAAAACCTGAAATAAATCATTCTCTCTACTATTATTTTGACATTTGACATTCTTAAAATAAAGTGGGGACTCTAACTGACCTAAAACAGGGAATTGTTAATAGGATTAAATGTCAGGAATTGTGAAAAACAGAGTTTAAATGTATTTGGCCAAGATGTATGTAAACTTCCGACTTCAACTGTATTAGCTGACTTTACAAAGGTTTGAAATAAAATTTCTAACAAGTGTATAATCATTATCTACCAAGATAATTCTCCGTGATAATAATCACAGCCGTGTATATCCCCCCAAAGCAGACATCTCGACGGCCCTGAAAAAACTTCCTTGGACTCTATGTAAACTGGAAACCACATATACTGAGGCTGCTGGGGATTTTAACAAAGCTAATCTGAAAACAAGGCTCCCTAAATTTGATCAGCATATCGAATGCGCGACCCGGACTGGCAGCATTCTGGATCATTGCTACTCTAACTTCCGCGATGCATACAAAGCCATCCCTCGCCCTCCTTTCGGCAAATCTGACCACGACTCCATTTTGTTGATCCCAGCCTATAGACAGAAACTAAAACAGGAAACACCTGTGCTCAGGTCTGTTCAATGCTGGTCTGACCAATCTGATTCCACGCTTAAAAATTGCTTCGATCACGTGTACTGGGATATGTTCCGGATAGCCTCAGACAACATTGATACGCTGATTCGGTGAGCGAGTTTATTAGCAAGTGCATCGGTAATGTTGTACCCACGGTGACTATTAAAATCTTCCCCAACCAGAAACCGTGGATTGATGGCAGCATTCGCGGAAAACTGAAAGCGTGAACCACTGCTTTTAATCATGGCAAGGCGACCGGAAACAAGACCGAATACAAAGGCAATCAAACAAGCTAAGCATCAGTATAAAGACAAAGTAGAGTCGCAACTCAACGCCTCAGACACGAGACGTATGTTCCAGGGTCTAAAGTCAATCTCGGACTACAAAAAGAAAACCAGCCCAACCAACGTCTTGCTCCCAGACAAACGAAACAACTTCTTTGTTCGCTTTGAGGACAATACAGTGCCACAGACACGGCCCACTACCACCGCAGCCAACGTGAATAAAACATTTAAACGTGTTAACCCTCACAAGGCTGCCAGCCCAGATGGCATCCCTAGCCACGCCCTCAGAGAATGCGCAGACCAGCTGGCTGGTGTGTTTACGGACATATTCAATCAATCCCTATCCGAGTCTGCTGTTCCCACATGCTTCAAGAGGGCCACCATTGTTCCTGTTCCCAACTAAGGTAACTGAGCTAAACAACTATCACACCATAGCACTCACTTCCGTCATTATGAAGTGCTTTGAGAGACTAGTCAAGGATCATACCATCTCCACCCTACCTGACACCCTATACCCACTCCAATTTGATTATCGCCCTAACCCATCTGGACAAGAGGAATACCTATGTAAGAATGCTGTTCATCGATTACAGCTCAGCATTTAACACCATAGTACCCTCCAAACTCGTCATTAAGCTCGAGACCATGGGTCTCAACCCGTCCTTTGCAACTGGGTCCTGGACTTCAACACTGGGGCCCCACAAGGGTGCATTCTCAGCCCTCTCCTGTACTCCCTGTTCACCCATGACTGAGTGGCCATGCACGCCTCCAACTCAATCATTAAGTTTGCAGACGACACTACAGTGGTAGGCTTGATTACCAACAACGACGAGACGGCCTACAGGGGGGAGGTGAGGGCCCTCGGAGTGTGGTGTTAGGAAAATAACCTCACACTCAACGTCAACAAAGGAGATGATCGTGGACTTCAGGAATCAGCAGAGGGAGCACCTCACTATCCACATCGACGGGACAGTAGTGAAGGTGGAAAGTTTAAGTTCCTCAGGGCGTACATCACGGACAAAATGAAATGGTCCACCCACACAGACAGCATGGTGAAGAAGGCACAACTTCAACCTCAGGAGGCTGAAGACATTTGGCTTGTCACCAAAAACACTCACAAACCTTCACAGATGCACAATCGAGAGCATCCTATCGGGCTGTATCACCGCCTGGTACGACAACTGCTTCACCCATAACCGTACGGCTCTCCAGAGGGTAGTGAGGTCTGCACAACGCATCACCGGAGGAAAACTACCTGCCCTCCAGGACACCTACACCACCCGATGTCACAGGAAGGCCAAAAAGATCATCAAGGACAACAACCACCCGAGCTACTGCCTGTTCACCCCGCTATCGTCCAGAAGGTGAGGTCAGTACATGTGCGTCAAAGCTGGGTCCGAGAAACTGAAAAACAGCTTCTATCTCAAGGCCATCAGACTGTTCAACAGCCATCACTAACATTGAGTGGCTGCTGCCAACACACTGACTCAAATCTCTAGCCACTTTAATAATTAAAAATTGGATGTAATAAATGTATCATTAGTCACTTTAAACAATGCCACTTTATATAATGTACATACACTACATTACTCATATCTTATGTATATACTGTACTCTATACCATCTACTGCATCTTGCATATGCCGCATGGCCATCGCTCATCCATATATTTATATGTACATATTCTTATTCATTCCTTTACACTTTACATAAGGTTGTTGTTGTTAAATTGTTAGATTACTTGTTAGATATTACTGCATGGTCGGAACTAGAAGCACAAGCATTTCATCTGCTAACATCTGCTAATCATGTGTATCTCAAATCAAATCAAAAGTTGATTTGTCACATGCGCCGAATACAACATGTGTAGTAGACCTTACAGTGAAATGCTTACTTACAGGCTCTAACCAATAGTGCAATGTGACCAATAAAATTTGATTTGATTAGATATACTGTACCCAGACAAACAGACCTGACAGTTAAAAGATCAGATCAGCTTCTGATCTTTTCCAATCAGTTGTATAAAGAAAATACCTTCCTGATAATTGGAAGCATGGTTATGTTGCAGGCCATGTGCTATGTGTTTGGGATCCTTTATCTAAATGCTGCTTTCATTCTATTATAAAGGTGATATTACTGTGTCTTATCACAGGTGCAAGGAAAAGAGGAAATGATCTGCACATCATTGTAAAGTTCTCAGAGGTGGAATTATATGAGCTGTGCAAACAAAGAACACAATATCTGGACCTTGCGGTTTTCATCTGGTGTATGATGCACAATATCTAAATGCTGGTGAAATAAGACATTAGGGATCTTTCATCACACAAAAGCTATTGCATTTCCCATCCTTCATTAGCTGAAACTGGATGGAGCCAGTGTAATACGGCAGAGAGAGGTGGTAATTAACCATGTCCGATACCTGAAGACTTGTGTTAACTCCCAAAGGAACCTAGGGTTTAGCTCAGCTGGCTAAGATAGTTTTGTGATGTGCAGATGACCTGGGTTCAAACCCAGTCAGTCACAACAATCTAGTCATTATTAACGTGATGTTGAGATGGATGCACCAAGCATATTACCTAACACTGTATAAAGGACCCTACCTGAAATTAGGGAATTTACAGGCAGAAGAGATGAGCAGACAATATATTGTCCATTGTTAGTCATTGCTGAGAAGGTAATAAATGGAATGTTAACAGACATTTGTGAAAAGCACAGATCTATAATACAGAATGCATTTATCAAAACGACCGTTGATCGTGCTTTGATTTTCAACCTGCCTCACCCATGATTATAAACCAGACACAGCACCGCCACCTACTGGTAACCCCCTGAAATTGTAATTTTAGAGCAACTACTAATGGTTGAAGTACTGTAACTAATGGACTAGTGAATAACTAGTAAAACAACACCCCTAAGGTAATATCTTGCAAGATAGTCATTGAGAACTGCTGTACTTATATTCGGTCATAGAGGTACTTCTATTAGAGGAATAAAGGTACTTTTATTAGAGGACTAGAGGTACTTTTATTAGAGGAATAGAGGTACATTTATTAGAGGAATAGAGGTATAGAGGAACTTTTATTAGAGGAATAAAGGTATAGAGGTACTTTTATTAGAGAAATAGAGGTATAGAGGTACTTTTATTAGAGAAATAGAGGAACTTTTATTAGAGGAATAAAGGTATAGAGGTACTTTTATTCGAGAAATAGAGGAACTTTTATTAGAGGAATAAAGGTATAGAGGTACTTTTATTCGAGAAATAGAGGAACTTTTATTAGAGAAATAGAGGAACTTTTATTGGAGGAATAAAGGTATAGAGGTACTTTTATTAGAGGAATAGAGGTATAAAGGTAATTTTATTAGAGGTATCGTATCAGAGGCATCTCTCACAAATACACACCAAATGGCTGAATATCCTGGCCTTTTAAATTGCAATCAGCGAGCGTCTGTCCGTCTGACGCACCTCAATCTCCTTGAAATGGACACTGGCTTTACTCCTGATGGATGGTTCACATGACTCTATAGAAGGGAGGAAAAAGTAAGTGATGAGAAATAAAAGATACTACAGTGTAGACACGGTAAAACTGGTGGTGGTGAAAAAACTATGTGAATGACTTACTTGCGGTTCCACTTTGTACTGAGGCGTTGTTATCGGAGCTGTCATCTCCGTGGTGAGAAGATGGGGGCAGTCTCACGGCCAGTTCTCCCAAGGTGGGCTTCACGTTGAAGCGCTCTGCCAGAGACAAATGCAGGTTTTTTTTATATCCCAATTCAATTACATTATTTGTATTTGAATAACAGTAGCATTGAATCACAATCACATGATAGTCCTGTCGAATCCTAACCCTAATGTTACCAGCCTCATGGTCTATCCAAGAACCCCACTCTATCCCGATTGTTGGTGCACTCACTGGGGTTCTGGACTCTCTCGGCCGCCCTCTGCTCCAGGTGCATGTGGATGATGGCCTGCACCTTCCTCTGATTGGTGGAGATGTTGGGCTCGGCTATGACCTCGGTCAGCCGCAGGTTGTTCTTGATGGCCTTGGAGGCTGTGGCCCGAGCTAGCATGGGCAGCTGGTCCTGGTAGTCCCTGTCTGTGAAGTCAATCTCCCTGCCCTGGATCCCTTTGATCCTGGACAGTTATACAGTATGTAAGTTTTATCAGCTACAGTGCCCTCCATAATTATTGGGACAGTGAAGTATTTCTTCTTCTTTCGGGTTTTATACTATGAAAGTTTGGTTTTGAAATTAAACAATGACAATGAGGTTAAAGTGCAGACCGGCAGCTTTAAGTTGAATGTATTTTCATCCATAATGGGTGAACAGTTTAGAAATTGCAGCGCTTTTTGTACATAGTCCCCCCATTTTAGGGGAGCAAAAGTATTGGGACAAATTCACTTATATGTGTATTAAAGGAGTAAAAAGTTAAGTATTTGGTCCCATATTCATAACACACAAGGCACTTTATTCATTACGTCAAGCTTCTGACTCCACCGACTTAGATGCATTTGCTGTTTGTTTTGGTTGTGTTTCAGATTAGTTTGTGCCCACATTAATGGGGCACAAACTTAGACATTAGACATTAATGTCTACATTAATGGAGATGCTACCATGATTATGGATAATCCTGAATGAATCATGAATAATGATGAGTGAGAAAGTTACAGATGCACACATTTTTGGGGGGGGTATGATATTTGTGCTTCTATGGAAAAATATGAGGAACTGGATCTGGAAAGCAGTAAAAGAAAGCCTGGTTAAACCAGACTGACCACAATGCTCACCAGTGAAACTATTGTAAGTGCAGCAGACAGTCTAGATTCACAAAGCTAAGGAAGAGAATCGCTTGATGATCAGTTAGTGTCTATGCATTGTATTTATTTTAGCCAGGATAGTCAGCTCAGTAACAATTGGAAAACAGACAACCATTGTCTCACTCTCTTGATAAAGCCTATTGTAATCCTAATGTATTGATGAAAAGGAGAGGATTTGAATTGGTTGAGCATGCTAGGGCTCCCGAGTGGCGCAGCGGTCTAAGGCACTCCATCTCAGTGCTAGAGGTGTCACTACAGACCCTGGTTCGATTCCAGGCTGTATCATAACAGGCCGTGATTGGGAGTCCCATAGGGTGGTGCACAATTGGCCCAGCGTTATCCGGGTTAGGGTTTGGCCATCATTGTAAATAACAATTTGTTTTTAACTGACTTGCCTAGTTAAATAAAGGTTAAATAAATGTCCCACCTCCTGTTAGTTAAGATGGTGTAAATCTCTTGCACTAGAAGCTCCGCTGCTCCTGGCTTGCAGTGGATGGTCCCGTCCAGAACTTCCTTTTGCAGATGGATGTTCTGTTTCACTAGAAACTGATAAGAGAGTAGAAATGGATTCTCCATTATTCAACATGACAAACAAAAGAAAAGACAGGATGTCAGTAGTATAGAAAGACAGCCTTCTCACAGCAAAAACATTGATGACTTTGCAAGTGGACATAGGATTATACCCACCAGTTTATTTGTACTCATACACCTACTATTTTGTTACTGTCCGTTAGTCTGGGTTCAAGTCTGTTTAGCTAAGGAGTGTAATGAACAGAAGAGATGACAACCAGGCTACCTGGCCATACCCTCCAACTCTTACCCTCTCTATTTGTGCCCAGTTGCCCTGTTTGGTTGGAAGTGATGTCCCATTGTTGTAGGAGTGCATGGGGAAGTCTTCATGATAATACCAGGAGAACATCTCTGCCACAAGGTAGCCATTGGAGAAATCCCTGGTGAAGGGAAAATGTGACTCCATAACATAGGGGAGAGTGGGATAAGTTGAGTCATTTTTTATATTCATTACACTGCATTCAGAAAGAATTCAGACTACTTCCTTTTCTCCCCACATTATTTACGCTACAGCCTTATTCTAAAATGGATTAAATTAATGTTTTTCCTCATCAATCTACACACAATACCCCATAATATCAAAGCAAAAACAGGTTTTTAGATGTATATTTTTAATTATTTTACAGAAATACCTTATTTACAAGATTCTCTGGTCTGATGAAACCAAGAATGAACTATTTTGCCTCAATACCAAGCATCACATCTAGAGGAAACGTGGCACCATCCCTACGGTGAAGCATGGTGGTGGCAGCATCATGCTGTGGGGCTGTTTTTCAGCAGCAGGAACTGGGAGACAAGTCAGGATTGAGGAATGATGAACGGGACAAAGTACAGAGAGAGCCTTGATGAAACCTACCCCAGAGCGCTCAGGACCTCAGACTGGGGTGAAGGTTCACCTTCCAACAGGACAACAACCCAAAGCACACAGCCAAGACAACGCAGGACTGGCTTCGGGACAAGTCTCTTAATGTCTTTGAGTGGCCCAGCCAGAGAACCGAACTTGAACCCAAATGAACATCTCTGGAGAGACCTGAAAATATCTGTGCAGTGACACTCTCCATCCAACCAGACAGAGCTTGAGAGGATCTGCGGAGAAGAATGGGAGAAACTCCCCAAATACAGGTGTGCCAAGCTGGTAGCATCATACCCAAGAAGACTCAAGGCTGTAATCACTGCCAAAGGTGCTTCAGCCAAGTACTGAGTAAAGGGTCTGAATACTTATGTAAATGGAGCTAAAAAAAAGATATACATACTGTAACTGTAGATTGATGAGATTATTTTTTTAATCCATTGTAGAATCAGGCTAACATAACATGTGGAAAAAGTCAAGGGGTCTAAATACTTTCTGAATGCACTGTATATTCATTATGGAAATAATCAGAATTCCTGTAAACATTACCGTTTTGAAAACATTGCTTATCCAAAAAAAGCAGTGTCTTGGCACAACTTATCCTGGCTATGGGGTATGTTGAGCCCCTGTACAGGGTAAATTAAGCTGCCTAAAGATTTCTGTAATGAATGGAATATTACCACAATAGTTACCTTTTTGAAACCATGTCTATTTTTATTTCCCAAACACAATAACAATCGCTTCTTTGTCTTTTGATAATTTAAAGCATCTTTTAACACATGCTTTGTTTTTTTTTACCTCATGCCTTGCTATATGCCTGGGAAGAAAACACTTCAATTTGTTCAACTTCACATTTGGATAAATTTACCACATAGCCATTGGCTCAACTTACCCCAATGCAAAAATGTTGACTATAGCCAACACAACTACAAGATGCACTTTCAAGCTAGGTGTAGAACGTCATATTAAAGCTTATAGAGACCCCAATAGAACAATCTTAAAAGGATCTACTTTGGTTTAGATACAAGCATCATGAAACCTCTAACCTAATTTTAAAAATATGAATTTGTTTACCTAACTTGCTTACCACTTTTTCCATGTGGTTTATTCCTTCACAGACTACATGAAAATTGACACTTCCTCAATATTTGGTCAAATTATATATCTTGTGTATTGTTTCCTTGAAACAAAGGTAGCTCAATTTACCCGACTGTCCCTTTAAGGTTACTTGGTTAGATAGACCAACTCTCAGGTTATATTTCACATAGACACGCTTTGCAATTTGCTAATGTACACTCACCTGCGCATATTCTTTGGAGAAAATGACAAATCCAGGCTTTGGAGCCACTTCAGAACTTCTCGTGGCAGTCCTGTCTTTTTGGGAGGTTGTGCGTAAGCCATTGTCTGCTGTAATGTTAATTCAGCTAGCGTCTATGAACCAGCCACACACTTTAACTTTTCTGGTTCAGTATTTCGTTAAGTTGTTGCTATATAATACTGTGTCTTATAGAACATTTGTGGTAAACGAACTAGCTAAGCTAACGAGCTTACTAGCTCATATGGCACATTTGACATGTTTATCAACAGTTCCATAGCAACGGCCTTACTTCTTCTTTCTCCTGGAAAGGTGAACGTATCGCGGGAAGGTACATTGTTGCCACCCACTGGAAATAGAAAATGTTGCGCACACTGAAGAGAGCTGCTTGCCTTTGAGACTTGCAAAAACGTGGAATTCAAAACGTTTTAATAAAATAATAGCAAGCAGCTCAGACAATAAGATCACACATAAAACACATCAAGCAAGCAAGTTTATATCTATATTTTTTGAGGATATGAATGTAGGAGTAGTGTTCTCAATGATAATGGTAAAGATTTTGGTGAATTTCAAGTTTTGCAGATGCACAGGTCTAATCTAATATATATAACGTGATAAACCATGTTAATATAACAATCCAAATTAAATGTATTTTCCATAATATGAAAGCACTTTAAATTGTGTTATTGTATGAGCATATGAGCCAGCCACAGATTCATTTATAAACCTGCTGCAAAATATTGATGAGGAACACATTTTCTAAGTGCCTTTAAACAGTAGAGCTCTGGATTTAAATTAAACTCTCCCTTGAAAATGTTCATAGCAAACCATGATTGCTGGTCATTGCTCCAACCCCAAATTTTAGCAGTTTCTTTTGAACCATACTAAAATCTGGTATAGGCTAAATCAAGTATGTATTTCATTGCTTCAAGTGCAAGTAGTTCTCCTTCTATCATTGCAGGCTGTTGAGTTCACATGAATGACTGACACCAGGAAGATGCCACCACCACCACCACCACCACAGCCTTTGAGATTGTGACGTTCTAAGCTCATCATCTGTACTGGAGGTAGTTCCTGAGGGGGTTGGGAAGGGGAAGATGGTTGATGAGGTGAAACCTGTCACGGCCCACACGGTCACGGATACGCTGTCGACACAGCTGACTCAATGGTTGGGGCGTGGCTGCAGAAAGGTGGAAGGGAAAACATATCATGCTATTCAACCAAATCCACTACAGCCCGGCTAGTTTGCTATTGCTTGAACACGTGATATTCTATTCCAGACAATGATGGTTTCGTTTTGAACATATAATGGACAGCTAGTTTGACTTGGGTGATTAACCAATAATACTACGATACTTTGGCTATAGGAATTCACTGATTTCTAAGGATGACTGTGAATAGGCCTATAGAACTTACCCTCATAGACCAGTAGAAACCCCTCTGTCAGGCTGCTGGGGGGAGCAGCCTCCACAGGTCTCTGGAACTCAATGTTCCTGGCATGGATATCTGCCCCAAAGTCCAACAACAGCTTAACAATGGCAGTGCAGTCCTTCTCAGCGGCAGCGTGTAAGGGAGACTCCATATATCTACCTTTCTGTACATTTGCTCCTGTGTGGAGGCGTAAACCAAGGTATGGATATAACACACATTTAATAGTCCTATGTCATTCAGTTACAGGAAAGAAGTACTTTATCAATGTCATAACATGATAGATTTGGACTTTTATCCAGGTGGGTTAAACATATTAGTGGTGTAGAAATGGGAAGATGCTCTGAGCTACTACAGCATTAGTGGTGGATGTGGCCATAGTGAGAGTGCTATACAGGTACAATACATTTCACCACTTGGGGAGACAGTAACAATCTTACCACTAGTTCTCCTCCTCTCATCATACCTGGCTATGGTGATTTGGCAGAGCAGATGTGCACGTGCCTCACCTTCCCTCAGCAGCCTCTGGACACACTCTATCGCCTGAGAGACACAGGCGGTGTAGAGGGGCGTTCCCAGGTGAGGAATGTCAAAGTCCACGTCGGCTCCCCATCTGATTAGAGTCTCCACACACCCACTGCTGCCTACCGACCGTAGGCACAAACATGGAAGTCATTACTGTCAGCTTTCCAATTATTGCGGTTGGTGTTTTAGCTAATTATTTCTGTACCCGGAATATGAGGATTCCTCTAAGCACCATGGGACATACTCTGACTTGAATTATGTTTGTGTATCTCAAAAACTGTACTCTGATTTGTGATATTTTGATTCAGATTTTTAAGTTTTATGTATTTGCCTCAATCCCAAGTTAGCATACAGCCCAAATGGTCAGTGAAGTACACTTGAAGGTTCATGCCAATGATGTAAATAAACCATGGATTGCTGATGCTAAGTATTAGCCAATGAGAGGCTTTAAAGCCACCGGCCGCCATATTTGTACACCTCATAGGAATAAATGGAATTCAACAGTATTTCAATTAAATGTTTCAAGAACAAGATAACATGTATTTAAGTAATTTTTTGTAGTGGGGACAGTAACATTAGTACTCACAGAAAAAATGAAAATGTTTATATGTATTTTTTATATATATATTTTATTATATATATATATATATATATATATATATATATATATATATATGTGTGTGTGTGTTTAGCTCACATAATATAATTTAAAAGTATGCATTAAGTGTCTGTAATAGAATAAACTAATTTAGACATTAATAAATGCATTTCTATAGCTTGCAAAATCTTCTTTACAATAGAGGAGTATTACCAAGGTGGCTGTGCGGTGGCTTCAATACAGCAGCCCTTGTCATTCATCCAGGGTTTATACACATCATTGGGTTCATACTAGATTCATTAAGATAAGGATGTTGGAGTGATAAGGGTACTGAGCATACCTTTACTGCTGGCTTGGTGAATGGGCGAGGGCTGAAATACCAGAGCCTGGGGTTTGGCCCCGTTCTCCAGAAGGACCTCTGCACATGATACACTGCCCACTGAGCACGCATTGAAAAGAGGAGTCACCCCATCAATGGTGGTGACGTTCACCTGCACAGAGTCTCATGTTAACTCTGACCACTCAGCTGAATAACGCAGCACCATTTTGGGGCAGAGAAAAAATAACAAATAACAGAGAACAAGATGTATTTTACAAAAGCTTTATTAAGCTATTTCTTAAATGTATTATTTAGTACACATTATTACTGTTTCATGTTAAAAAAAAGAAGGTTATCTTGATTATTAACGGATCTTCTCCATTGACTCACATTGGCTCCTGCAGCTATCAGAGCTCTGGCACATGCTACATGGTCTCCAAGGCAGGCCTCGTGCAGAGGACTCACATGGTCTATAGTGACTACATTTACATTGTGGCCCTGTGGGAGCAGCAGAACACAACCATAGTACATTGCAGAAGGTAAGCAGTGAGTGCACACTGAATTGGATTACCTTTGGCTCACCTGTAAAATGAGATTCCTCAGAGCTAAGAGACGACCTTGGCATGCAGCATCATGTAAGGGTGAGCGGTCTGCCCAGGACCCTGCAGCAAACACAAATGCTTGTCACATACCACAGCTCACCGTCTCACAGTTTTGATGAATGATTCCATTTCACAGGGCACACACACCTGGGTCAATATCCAGAATAGCACCAGATGCATTCCAGACTGCATCATCATTGTTACCTTTCTCCATATTACTGATCTATGACACTTCTATTCTATTTCACTTCATATAAGGTAGAGTACTTAACGATCCATGTTGTCCAATTGAGGGTGAGCCAATATGTCTCCATTGGCAATAACCGTCAAATCTATTTTCTCTTGAACTAGCCTAACCTACTTGATGTATTAATGGAAGACCAAGCCACTGTAAATCAGAAACAAAACATGTTCTGGGAAAACTAGTGTAAACTACATATAGCTACATCACTGACCTTTAATAACGCACAACAAGATTTGATTTTGTGTTGCTGTTTGCTGCATTGGTGCTCCCTTTCCATGCGCCAAGCATGTTGGCACACTGTCTGTCACTGACACTGGGAAGCTTAAGTGCTGTTTTGGTCTGCAAGTCTGCCTACAGACCACAGTCAGTCAGGAATGAAAACTAGGGCAAGGGGGGTGGGCCGTTCTATTAATAGTTTAGAGTAGAAATGAGCCTGACCGGTATGTACCGTATACACAGTTATTATGTTTCAGCTACTTTGCATGTTCAGGTCAACAAAGTGAGTGTATGCATTATTCACAGTAGCCAAATTATAAATAATCATTATTGTGATAATATTTTTTGTTGTTGTGACAATATACTAATACAGTAGAGAGATATGGGTACTCACTGTGTCCTTGACCAAAATCAGAGCCAGTACAGTGAGAACAGAGCCAGTACGGTGAGGTAAATGTTTACGGTGAGGTAAACATTGGAATAATGGAGCAACGCGAAAGGATTCGCTGTCATATTGCCCCCTCTTTTGAACAGGCTCTGCTATACTAAGGGGATCATATGCCACTCTCAAGTGGTCCTCACTGAAATTCTGTGCCTGTGTTAAAATCATTTAATTCTCATTGTGGTGTAGTGGAGTGTCATTTCAATGATGGAAGTCTCAGCACAGTCAATATCATCCTGTAATCAGTGTCCACTACTGGTTCCAAGGCATGTTAGGTGCTAAATTCAACTAGTAAATCTGAGCATTGTCCAGAATCAAGTTACAAGGAAGGAAATGAGATACTTAGTCAGTTACACCATTGTGTCTTACACATTTAACCCAACCCCTGTGAGTGCACTTTTAATCCAGGAACAAGGAAAATGCCCACAATAAAGTGAAACTTCCAACTGTATATGAATAAGACAAAGTGCCCATTTCAGCATCTCTGACCTATTAAAGCATTATTGATACAAAGGAGTGAGAGTTGGTTAAAGGCATGGCAGGGTAGTATCATAAATGTTGTAGGTTAAGTGCAGCAGAGAACAGTATAGTTCCACTATTCGTTGGGAAGGTCGGAGATTTTGCCAGTATTTCATTCCATTCTCTTTAGTTATTTTCAGCCTGGCTGAATCAGCCATGTAGTCCAACAACAATCAACAAATTGCCATCAAACATGACCTTATAATGTTTTGATTTACCTTGTCTTCTGCAATGTTTGTTTGGACATGATTCTTTATCAAAATAGCTTTCCTAGTATTAGCCCAGCTGCCATCGTTTGTCATCAATCGACATAAGGAAAAATAGCGCCATCTGGCGGCAGTAGAGCAATCCTAGTATTTGAATTCACACGTATTCCCAGGGGCTCAAGGGTGGGCAAACATTTCTTGGATGTGGAAGGTTCGAACAAAAGACAGTACAACAAACTCTGTGTTCAAACGTTCAAGCTTTAACCAAGCCAATTTCAACTTTATATGGAAAAATAAACATAATTATTTAAGAAAAGTAGATATTGTAAAGTCTACTGAGGAAGGTGGACTGACTGCAATTGACTTTTATCCAATTAATTGATACACCATCCACAGTGTAATTAATATCTTCACCATGGTCAAAGGGATATTAAATATCTGCTTTTTTTTACCCATCTACCAATAGGTTCCCTTCTTTGCGAGTCATTGGAAAACCTCCCTGGTCTTTGTGATTGAATCTGTGTTTGAAATTCACTGCTCGACTGAGGGACCTTACAGATAATTGTATGTGTGGGGTAAAGAGATAAGCTAGTCGTTCCCAAATCATGTTAAACACTATTATTGAACACATAGTGAGTCCATGCAACTTATTATGTGACTTGATAAGCACATTGTCACTCCTACTTATTGACTCAAGACATTTCAGCTTTTCATTTTGAAATCATTTGTAAACATGTCCACTTTGACATGGGGTATTGTGTGTAGGCCGGTGACCCCAAAAAAATATATCAATTTAATCAAAATGTGAAAAAAGAAAAGGGGTGGGACTTCTTCTATCAACATTTAATGGATGATAATGGCAATGCTCTATTGTATAACAATTTCATTCAAAGTGTTATCTTGTTTGCACCAATAGGCAATACTCTACAGTAGTTAAGGCAAATCCACAAGCAATGCTTTTTTTAATCAAAGGAATGTTGACACATTCTACTGCAGTACCACAGATGTTTTCGTTGGTTATATATGGATGTCAATTCTTAGATTTAAAAAAAAATGCAATAATACATTCTAAATGCATTATATTACTTACGTGTTTCCTTTCACCTTTGAAAAGGAAATATTTGTTACAAGATTTCATTAGGATTTGTATAGTCATAACAAGAACCAGATACCTTTATTTTCCTTTATCACCATAAAAAGTTAATGAAAACCTTTATGAGATGCTTTTCAATATTGGATTACAGATAATGATCTTTCATTTATAGTTATGTGATATTATTTTGTTTCCTAATTAATGACAGTAATGTTGAATTTATGTACAATAATTCTTACAGAAAAGTGTTTCTTAAAAATTATATATATCTATATATATATATATATATATATATATATAACTCAGCAAAAAAAAGAAATGTCCCTTTTTCACGATTCTTTCAAAGATAATTAGTAAAAATACAACAGATTACAGATCTTCATTGTAAATGGTTTAAACATAGTTTCCCATGCTTGTTCAATAAACCATGAACAATTAATGAACATGCAGCTGTGGAACGGTCGTTAAGACACTAACAGCTTACAGACGGTAGGCAATTAAGGTCACAATTATGAAAACTTAAGACACTAAAGAGGCCTTTCTACTGACTCAAACAAACACCAAAAGAAAGATGCCCAGGGTCCCTGCTCATCTGCTTGAACGTGCCTTAGGCATGCTGCAAGGATGCACGAGGACTGCAGATGTGGCCAGGGCAATAAATGGTCATGTCCGTACTGTGAGACGCCTAAGACAGCCGTACAGGGAGACAGGACGGACAGCTGATCGTCCTCGCAGTGGCAGACCACTTCTACCAACACCTGCACAGGATCGGTACATCCGAACATCACACCTGCGGGACAGGTATAGGATGGCAACAACAACTGCCCGAGTTACATCAGGAACGCACAATCCCTTTATCAGTGCTCAGACTGTCCGCAATAGGCTGAGAGAGGCTGAACTGATGGCTTGTAGGCCTAATGTAATGCAGGTCCTCACCAGACATCACCGGGAACAACGTCGCCTATGGGCACAAACCCACCGTCGCTGGACCAGACAGGACTGGCAAAAAGTGCTCTTCACCGACAAGTCGCAGTTTTGTCTCACCAGGGGTGATGGTCGGATTTGCGTTTATTGTTGAATAAATGAGCGTTACACTGAGGCCTGTACTCTTGTGTGGGATCCATTTGGAGGTGGAGGGTCCATCATGGTCTGGGACGGTATGTCACAGCATTATCAGACTGAGCTTGTTGTCATTGCAGGCAATCTCAACGCTGTGCGTTACAGGGAAGACATCCTCCTCCCTCATGTGGTACCCTTCCTGCAGGCTCATCCTGACGTGACCCTCCAGCATGACAATGCCACCAGCCATACTACTCATTTTGTGCGTGATTTCCTGCAAGACAGGAATGTCAGTGTTCTGCCATGGCCAGCGAAGAGCTCGGATCTCAATCTCATTGAGCACGTCTGGGACCTGTTGGATCGGAGGCTGAGGGCTAGGACCATTCCCCCCGGAAATGTCCGGGAACTTGCAGGTGCTTTGGTGGAAGAGTGGGGTAACATCTCACAAGAACTGGCAAATCTGGGGCAGTCCATGAGGAGGAGATGCACTGCAGTACGTAATGCAGCTGGTTGCTACACCAGATACTGACTGTTGCTTTTGATTTTTACCCCCCCTTTGTTCAGGGGCACATTATTCGATTTCTGTTAGTCACATGTCTGTGGAACTTGTTCCGTTTATGTCTCAGTTGTTGAGTCTTGTTGTGTTCATACAAATATTTACACATGTTAAGTTTGCTGAAATTAAACGCACTTGACAGTGAGAGGACGTTTTTTTTTCTTCCTGCGTTTACATTTATAGTACCAGTCAAAAGTTTGGACACACCTACTCATTCAAGGGTTTTGATTATCTTTATTTTTACTATTTTCTACATTGTAGAATAATAGTGAAGACATCAAAACTATGGAATCATGTAGAAATCAAAAAAGTGTTAAACAAATCAAAATATATTTTATATTCTTCAAAGTAGCAACCCTTTGCCTTGATGACAGCATTGCACACGATTGGCATTCTCTTAACCAGCTTCACCTGGAATGCTTTTCCAACAGTCTTGAAGGACTTTCCACATATGCTGAGCACTTGTTGGCTGCTTATCCTTTACCCTGCGGTCCAACTCATCCAAAACCATCTCAATTGGGTTGAGTTATTGTGGAGGTCATCTTATGCACCACTCCATCACTCTCCTTATTGGTCAAATAGCCCTTACACATCCTGGAAATGTGTTGGGTCATTGTCCTGTTGAAAAACAAATGATTAAGCGCAATCCCATTAAGCGCAATCCAGATGGGATGGCATATCAATGCAGAATGCTGTGGTAGCCATGCTGGTTAAGTGTGCCTTGAATTCTAAATAAATCACTGACAGTGTCACCAGCAAAGCACCCCCACACCCTCACACCTCCTACTCCATGCTATACGGTGGGAACCTTACATGCAGAGATCATCCATTCACCTACTCTGCGTCTCGCAAAGACACGGTGGTTGGAACCAAAAATCTCAAATTTGGATTCATCAGACCAAAGGACAGATTTCCACCTGTCTAATGTCCATTGCATGTGTTTCTTCTTCTTATTGGTGTCCTTTAGTAGTGGTTTATTTGTAGCAATTCGACCATGAAGGCCTGATTCACGCAGTCTCCTCTGAACAGTTGATGTTGAGATGTGTCTGTTACTTGAACTCTGGGATGCATTTATCTGGGCTGCAATTTGTGAGGCTGGTAACTTTAATAAACTTATCCTCTGCAGCAGAGGTAACTCTGGGTCTTCCTTTCTTGTGGCAGTCCTCATGAGAGCCAGTTTCATCATAGCACTTGATGGTTTTTGCAACTGCACTTGAAGAAACTTTCAAAGTTCTTGAAATGTTCCGTATTGACTGACCTTCATGTCTTAAAGTAATGATTGACTGTCGTTCTCTTTGCTTATTTGAGCTGTTCTTGCCATAATACGAACTCTGTCTTTTACCAAATAGGGCTATATTCTGTATACCACCCTTACCTTGTCCCAACACAACTGATTGGCTCAAATGCATTAAGAAGGAAAGAAATTCCACCCATCTCTACAGATCGGTGTCCCACCCTCACAACGGTTGAGCTAATGTGCGCTAATGTGATTAGCATGACGTTGTAAATAACAAGACAGTTTCCCAGGACAAAGACATATCTCATATTGGCAGAAAGGTTACATTCTTTTTAATCTAACTGCACTGTCCAATTTACAGTAGCTATTACAGTGAAATAATATCATGCTATTGTTTGAGGAGAGTGCACAGTTATGAACTTGAAAAGTTATTAATAAACCAATTAGGCACATTTGGGCAGTCTTGATACAGAATTTTGAACAGAAATTCAATCTTTATTTGAATCTGTCTACAACACTGCTACCATCTAGTGGCCAAAGTATACATTTCGCCTGGGCTGGAATAAAACATTATGGCCTTTCTCTTGCATTTCGAAGATGATGATACAAAAATAAGTTAAAAAAGGTTTGTTTTTTCTTTGTATTATCTTTTACCATATCGAATGTGTTATATTATCCTACATTCATTTCACATTTTCCACAAACTTCAAACTGTTTCCTTTCAAATGGTATCAAGAATATGCATACTCTTGCATCAGGTCCTGAGCTATAGGCAGTTAGATTTGGGTATGTCATTTTAAGCGAAAATTGAAAAAAAGATGCGGATCCTTATTAACTTTTAACAAGGCACACCTGTTAATTGAAATGCATTCCAGGTGACTACCTCATGAAGCTGGTTGAGAGATATATTCATGCTTTTTCTAGTTGCTTGTTCTGTTTATTGATTCAAGTGTTGTTTTGTATGTAAAATGTTCCTATTTGATTGTGAACATTTCTGAAATAAAACAATTATAATTTCAAGCTAAGAATGAAGTATTTTGGTAGTCAAGTTATTGAAAGACATACCTGTTTTTCCTTTTAGGGCATACTTGTATTCAAAGTAAAGTTTTCGCTGGCAAAGACATTACTCTCTACTACAAGCTACAGTGCATCTTGCTACATCAATGACTGGATGGATCCCATGCATCTCATAGGACGTCCAGGAATGTACAATGTGCACATTTAAACAAAGATTTTTACAACTAACCCAAGATTGATCAGAGCATGTCATTTCCAATGGTCTACAAAATACAGTCCACTCTGTTAGTTACAGAATCTATTTTTGGAAACACAAAACTGTATGGAGATCAAATTTGCTGATAGTTGGCCTTAATCATCTCACTCCGTCTTCTCCCTCATCTGGTTACTGGGCTTCCTCTCATCACCATATTTGGTAGTGAGTGAAAACAACAACTGGATGCTTCGTACTTATACATCCGGTGACATATCTGGTTCATTGTGCCATCTGTGATTTAAATCTTCTTCTTCTTCTCAAATCAAATCAAATCAAATCAAATCAAATCAAATTTTATTTGTCACATACACATGGTTAGCAGATGTTAATGCGAGTGTAGCGAAATGCTTGTGCTTCTAGTTCCGACAATGCAGTAATAACGAGCAAGTAATCTAACTAACAATTCCAAAAAAAACTACTGTCTTATACACAGTGTAAGGGGATAAAGAATATGTACATAAGGATATATGAATGAGTGATGGTACAGAGCAGCATAGGCAAGATACAGTAGATGATATCGAGTACAGTATATACATATGAGATAAGTATGTAAACCAAGTGGCATAGTTAAAGTGGCTAGTGATACATGTATTACATAAGGATGCAGTCAATGATATAGAGTACAGTATCAACGTATGCATATGAGATGAACAATGTAGGGTAAGTAACATTATTTAAGGTAGCATTGTTTAAAGTGGCTAGTGATATATTTACATCATTTCCCATCAATTCCCATGATTAAAGTGGCTGGAGTAGAGTCAGTGTCATTGACAGTGTGTTGGCAGTAGCCACTCAATGTTAGTGGTGGCTGTTTAACAGTCTGATGGCCTTGAGATAGAAGCTGTTTTTCAGTCTCTCTGTCCCAGCTTTGATGCACCTGTACTGACCTCGCCTTCTGGATGACAGCGGGGTGAACAGGCAGTGGCTCGGGTGGTTGATGTCCTTGTGATCTTTATGGCCTTCCTGTAGCATCGGGTGGTGTAGGTGTCCTGGAGGGCAGGTAGTTTGCCCCCGGTGATGCGTTGTGCAGACCTCACTACCCTCTGAGAGCCTTACGGTTGAGGGCGGTGCAGTTGCCATACCAGGCGGTGATACAGCCCGCCAGGATGCTCTCGATTGTGCATCTGTAGAAGTTTGTGAGTGCTTTTGGTGACAAGCCGAATTTCTTCAGCCTCCTGAGGTTGAAGAGGCGCTGCTGCGCCTTCCTCACGATGCTGTCTGTGTGAGTGGACCAATTCAGTTTGTCTGTGATGTGTATGCCGAGGAACTTAAAACTTGCTACCCTCTCCACTACTGTTCCATCGATGTGGATGGGGGTGTTCCCTCTGCTGTTTCCTGAAGTCCACAATCATCTCCTTAGTTTTGTTGACGTTGAGTGTGAGGTTATTTTCCTGACACCACACTCCGAGGGCCCTCACCTCCTCCCTGTAGGCCGTCTCGTCGTTGTTGGTAATCAAGCCTACCACTGTTGTGTCGTCCGCAAACTTGATGATTGAGTTGGAGGCGTGCGTGGCCACGCAGTCGTGGGTGAACAGGGAGTACAGGAGAGGGCTCAGAACGGACCCTTGTGGGGCCCCAGTGTTGAGGATCAGCGGGGAGGAGATGTTGTTGCCTACCCTCACCACCTGGGGGCGGCCCGTCAGGAAGTCCAGTACCCAGTTGCACAGGGCGGGGTCGAGACCCAGGGTCTCGAGCTTGATGACGAGCTTGGAGGGTACTATGGTGTTGAATGCCGAGCTGTAGTCGATGAACAGCATTCTCACATAGGTATTCCTCTTGTCCAGATGGGTTAGGGCAGTGTGCAGTGTGGTTGAGATTGCATCGTCTGTGGACCTATTTGGGGGGTAAGCAAATTGGAGTGGGTCAAGGGTGTCAGGTAGGGTGGAAGTGATATGGTCCTTGACTAGTCTCTCAAAGCACTTCATGATGACGGATGTGAGTGCTACGGGGCGGTAGTCGTTTAGCTCAGTTACCTTAGCTTTCTTGGGAACAGGAACAATGGTGGCCCTCTTGAAGCATGTGGGAACAGCAGACTGGTATAGGGATTGATTGAATATGTCCGTAAACACACCGGCCAGCTGGTCTGCGCATGCTCTGAGGGCGCGGCTGGGGATGCCGTCTGGAGCCTGCAGCCTTGCGAGGGTTAACACGTTTAAATGTCTTACTCACTTCGGCTGCAGTGAAGGAGAGACCGCATGTTTCCGTTGCAGGCCGTGTCAGTGGCACTGTATTGTCCTCAAAGCGGGCAAAAAAGTTATTTAGTCTGCCTGGGAGCAAGACATCCTGGTCCGTGACTGGGCTGGGTTTCTTCCTGTAGTCCGTGATTGACTGTAGACCCTGCCACATGCCTCTTGTGTCTGAGCCGTTGAATTGAGATTCTACTTTGTCTCTGTACTGGCGCTTAGCTTGTTTGATAGCCTTGCGGAGGGAATAGCTGCACTGTTTGTATTCAGTCATGTTACCAGACACCTTGCCCTGATTAAAAGCAGTGGTTCGTGCCTTCAGTTTCACACGAATGCTGCCATCAATCCACGGTTTCTGGTTAGGGAATGTTTTAATCGTTGCTATGGGAACGACATCTTCAACGCACGTTCTAATGAACTCGCACACCGTATCAGCGTATTCGTCAATGTTGTTGTCTGACGCAATACGAAACATCTCCCAGTCCACGTGATGGAAGCAGTCTTGGAGTGTGGAGTCAGCTTGGTCGGACCAGCGTTGGACAGACCTCAGCGTGGGAGCTTCTTGTTTTAGTTTCTGTCTGTAGGCAGGGATCAACAAAATGGAGTCGTGGTCAGCTTTTCCGAAAGGGGGCGGGGCAGGGCCTTATATGCGTCGCGGAAGTTAGAGTAACAATGATCCAGGGTCTTTCCACCCCTGGTTGCGCAATCGATATGCTGATAAAATTTAGGGAGTCTTGTTTTCAGATTAGCCTTGTTAAAATCCCCAGCTACAATGAATGCAGCCTCCGGATAAATTGTTTCCAGTTTGCAGAGAGTTAAATAAAGTTCGTTCAGAGCCATCGATGTGTCTGCTTGGGGGGGGATATATACGGCTGTGATTATAATCGAAGAGAATTCTCTTGGTAGATAATGCGGTCTACATTTGATTGTGAGGAATTCTAAATCAGGTGAACAGAAGGATTTGAGTTCCTGTATGTTTCTTTCATCACACCATGTCACGTTGGCCATAAGGCATACGCCCCCGCCCCTCTTCTTACCAGAAAGATGTTCGTTTCTGTCGGCGCGATGCGTGGAGAAACCCGCTGGCTGCACCACTTCTATGGCATTATGGTGAAAATTGAGTGACTTTAATGTACGTTTTAATCATGTGACCATGTTAAAATTCAATGTCAAAAAGCTGGACATTGTAGCATTTATTGCAATGGCATAAACTGCACCGCACAAATTGAAATCATTATGAGTGCAGCAGAATGCTTTTTGGGAGTCAGTGAGTTTACAGTTAGACATTGAAAGAAATCCTGTCAAAGAAGCAGGCCCCTGAGCCTGTGTAAGAATGTGACTGAAGGAGTGGGGTGGTTTGTAATATGTCTATTTTTGTATTTTGTATGCTGGTTTTTATACAAATAATATTTTTTCTGTCGTTTACCAACCGTACAGTAGGTGGCGGCATGCACCTCTAACCCTTGTTTTACGACCGCCTTCATACCATAGATGAAGAAGATGAAATCATATGGCGGGAATCCGGATGTTTTGGTTTTGTAAAAATTCAGTACGCACAGCTTCTTGTTGTAGGTTTTTTTTTATCAAATAGTTTGCAACAATAACTTTAGATACCAAGGTAAAATGGTTGAGGGTCCAGGATGCACATTGAATGGAGAAAAGATCCGCTCGAAGGTCCAAAGAGGACAGAAGGTGAAAGAATTCAGGGGAAGCTTGACGACAAACACACAAGTAAGTTACTACTGTTAGCTAGCTAACAGGAGCTAGTTACAGTAACGTTACCAGTTATATCTCTGCTGTTGTAGCTAGCTAACTTTAGATGATTGTAACGAACGTTAATTTTTTGCAGAGGAATGCCACCAATACGATCTCCTTCCAGATATTCATGGGCTGTCAATACACAGGAGTTGAGACCCTTGGAAAGGAACTCTTCATGTACTTTGGCCAAAGAGCTCTGAGGTAGCTAGCTGCTATTATGGGGGTGATGTAATTTTATTGTTAGGAATCAACTGATTCAATTCGGGTATTTAAATGTCTAACATACCACCCATGTAAAATGCATTTCTGAACTGTTTACATTTGTTATTATCTCTCTTCTAATGGCAGAGTCCACTTTGGTATGGATGGCTCTATGCGAATCAACCCCACTGACATCAAAAGCAGAAAGGGATCACCCCCTGTGCTGGAGATCCACCTGACCAATGACACAGTCTCCTTCTTTGACTCTACTGTGGAAATCAGGTATGGGGGATAATTCACACTGGGCTGGAACAAAAGCCTGCACTTGCAGCAGGCATCAAGGTACTACCCTTCCACTCCTGGCATCAACCTATAGTTCCAATTCAGCCTTTGATTGTAATCATTCTAACATGAAATGGTGTTCTCTACACACACACACACACACACACACACGATTGCAGACGGGAGGGGGGGGGCAAGTCACTATATTATTTGAGTTACAAGCAGGTCTCAAGTCAAAAGATCAGTCTCAAATTGAGTCCCAAGTAGATCGGGTCAAATCCAAGTTGTGCATTCTAACAGCAAGTTGAGTCAAGTTTTCATGTCAAGAAAAAATCATCTATGCATCTGTCTATTTATTGAGGCTACCAGAAAGAGTGTATATTTATTTACAGGTCTAGGTGATCTAATGATGAGAGCACCATATCATGCAAAATATACAAGTAGATTGACCAAATATACATGGGCAATAGCCCAAAAGAAATAGCCTCTATATCAGGCTTAACCTCTCCTATCTGAATGTACACAGGTAGAGGGCAAGGCTGTACTGCCTCCCCTTGAGACACCAAATCGAATCTGTCTAAAAGGAGCTGAAACAGGCCTACATAATATAAGCACTTGGCCCCCAGGACCAAACAATTTTTCAATTGATAATTACAACGAATAAACTTGTTTTACAATATAAAATGTGATTTCCACATCCATTGTTACATTGGTACTTTTGTTTTAATCAGACTTAATGATCTTTCAACACCATGGATACATGGAACAACAATTTTCTCTTATTCAACGTTCTGACTCCAAAGCATTGAGCTCAGGCCACAGCCTATTTCTATGCACACTGAGACACGTGCGCTCCGATTACACACAACAAAAATGACAGAGACATAGGACACACGGAACTCTGACATAACTCTGGGAAATATGAACAAAGGAAACCATACATTGAATCATAAAAATAACTTCTACATCATGAGTCTTGCAAACTGTCATGTGCACACACTATAAAGAGACGTTTAAAATGCATAGGGCATTTTAAATGTGTGAAAGCCAATATTTCAACGGGGGGAAAAGCACTCCAGGAGTGTGGAGAGCGCAAGTGAAGAGCCTTGCCTATTGTGCGTCTTCTCAATAGTAATAATTCATGTTAACAATTCCAAATGCAAGCTTCATAAGTTTGCATTTATCAATTTCAAGCGATTGTTACATACCAAAAGACCAGTAGGCCTGTGCTAGTAATTGTTGCCAATTCCTGGTGAACTTGCAAAGTAAACCATTAATATTTATTTTTATATCCCTTTTTCTCCTCAATTTTGCGGTATCCAATTGGTAGTTCCAGTCCTGTCCCATCGCTGCAACTCCCGTACGGACTCGGGAGAGGCGAAGGTCGAGAACCATGTGTCCTCTGAAATGCAGCCAAGCCACACTGCTCACTTAATCCGGAAGCCAGCCGCACCAATGTGTCGGAGGAAACACCATGCACCTGGCGACTGTGTCAGTGTGCATTGAGCCCGACCCGCCACAGGAGCCGCTACTGCGCGATGGGACAAGAACATCCCTGCCGGCCAAACCCTCCCCTAATCTGGACGACGCTGGGAAAATTGTGCGCCACCCCATGAGTCTTCCAGTCGCGGCCGGCTGTGACAGAGCCTGGACTCCAACCAGGATCTCTAGTGGCACTGCGATGCAGTGCTTTAGACCACTGCGCCACTCAGGAGGCCAACAGTTAATATTCTTGATCAACACATTTTTGGGGGGCTGCATATTTATTATGGCAATCTTGTCCCGACAATTTGACGTTTGCACTGTACCCGATCCTATAACTGTACAGCAAATCAGCAATCTGTTCACTAGCTCGCCGATCTGTGTCGATTGACAGTGCTGGTCCAATCAGAGTGCAGTGTGTGCGGTTTACTAGCCAATTTGTTGCAGTTTTTTTTTTTTTAAGGGCAACGGTGTTGCAACTCTCTGGCTGCATGTAGACTCTGTGCCTCAAAACCTGGCCAGATTAATTTCAAATTATCAACCTCAAGTCAGTCGAGTCCCGAGTCTTGAGGGTCCAAGTCAAGTTTCAAGTTATTTTATATCAAGTCGAGTCTCGAGTCAGACTTGAGTCCACAACTCTGTTGCAGACTGACGGAGGACTGTGAACAGAGAGTGAGAGCTATGGAGAGTCTGGATGTTTGCTCCTGTAAATTCAGCTTCTCCCACGCGGAGGAGACTGTGAGGAGGCAGAGCTGCAGGATGCTGTGTGACGTACTCCTAGACCAGGCCGTCCTACCAGGAGTGGGAAACATCATTAAGAACGAAGCCCTGTTTGACTCCGGTCTTCACCCTTCTGTTAAAGTGGGTAAAGCTGATACACCATCATTTTCGATACCTATACATAATGAGCAAGGTCCAGTCATGTTTTGGATTGCCTCTAGGCTATTTAGCATGCATTACAAACTACATGGAATCCATTCAGTAAGTGATGTTGGATGAGTTTATTCAGCACTGTGGTGACTGAGTAGTGTATTGCATTGCTATAATTTGCTAAATGGTTAAGATTTGCTAAAATGATCATTAGAATGGAACCAAGTAAATGGCGTGGACACAATTTTCAAAATCTTTCAGGTCAATCAACTCACGGATACCCAGCTCCACCATCTTGTGAAAATGACACGAGATTTCACCCTCCTATTTTACAAGGTAGACTACAATTAGCAATGTAATGAAAGCAATATCCTATGTGCTAAATGACCTCTTAATTGAATAAAGATGCTTTACAGTAGTATAAAGACCATGTATTCATCAGCCATGTCCCTTTTGTTTCACTTCTGTTTCCTTCAGTGCCGTAAGACAGGCTCCGCTCTCAACAAACACTACAAGGTCTACAAACGGCCTCAGTGTGGTCAGTGCAATGGGGCCGTCACCGTCTGTCGCCTCGGGGACAACGGAAGGATGACGTACTTCTGCGACTGCTGCCAGACTGGGGACCCAAGTGAGGTTAACGTGAGGTAAAGTCACAGGATTTGAATGAAACTAGAAATGAGTTGGGATGAAAGCCTTGGACCCCGACACCTCCGAATTAAGCCATTATGCATCTTGTAGGTGAATTTTGCATATATAGTACAATCTGAATGTAAAAAGTACTGGTGGACAAGAATTCAATGTATTTGCGACTCACATTTAACTTGTCTTCCTTTATACTTCCTGTTATTTAGCAAGCTCCCAACCAGGAACACGTTAGTTGGCTGGGCTTACCAAGGCAGCATGGGGAGCAACGATCATGTGGCCAAGAGGGAGGAAGAGGAGTGGGCCTGTCAACTCTGCACTCTGATCAACCAGCCTATGAGCAAGTCCTGTGATGCCTGCCTGACCCCTAGGCCTGAGCGTGAGTAGTCAACTACTCTTATATGGACGAATGTGGTTGTGTCAAACCAATTCTGATCACATTTAGGTCTGGTTTTATGTGTGTGTGCAGGTTTCTTGACCCAGAATGAGCCTCCTCCTGGACTAATAAAGCATTCTCAATGTTGAATCTCAATTTAGTTACCCAACCCTTCAGGCCAAGTCCAGCTCTAAACTAACAGAATAGAATGTGAATCTAATTGATGTTGTTGATTAAAATAAACAGTTTTCCCACTGTCCTCGTCCCCTCCACAGTCCCCAAAGACAATGCCAGCCCCGAGAGTTCACCCTTCACCAGAGATCTGATCAAGTACCCCTGCAATGCCTTCTCCAAACCACAAGAGGGCCTGAAAGTCAACCGCAGGGCTGCATTCGGGAACACCACCCTGATGTTCACCGACCTCAGCCCAAAGGCGAGCCGCGTCAACTCTCCCCTTCCTCTATCCTCCACCAACAGTCAGTTAAATTCCACAGCAAGAGGTTTAAGTAAACACAATGTCTGCCAGGGAAAAAGAAGTAGTCCGAATTATGCCTCTGGTGGCTGGCAGGACAAAAGCGGGGAGCTCTCCAAAGGGGAATCAACAATGGTCTCCTACAGTCAGCCGCACAAGAAAATGAGAATTGATCACAGTCCCTTTTCTGTCAGTAACAAACCTCAAAACGGAACCCACCATAATTTGAGGTGAGTGAATGGTGGTGCTTTCGTATTCATAAGTAAAATATTATAACAAGGTAGTTTGACTTTTGTGTGGGTAACTGGGATGGAAAAGCCTCCTGCTCTCTGTACTTTACAGAATAGTTGATTAGTGACCATACTGTACCTGTTGCTCCGCTCAGTGAGCCCAGAATGTAGGTCAGTGTGCTGAATAAAATGTTCACAGAAACTGTTGTATGCCAACTAATGCATGTGGAATGGTTTAAATTCAAAGATGTTATCAAGTGTAGCGATAATTAAACATACTCAATTTAAATTAACAGCTGATCCTTTGACAGTGAATGTTATACCATTTATCTAACAAGAATACTTTTCTCCACCCGTCAGTCCCCCTCAAAACAATGCACCAACTGGGAGTACACAGACCCAGTCCCCTCCCAGCAACCCTTGCTGTGTGTCCCATGGGCGGCCCAGTGTGCTCCGATTGGTCACCAAGCAGGGGGACAACAAAGGAAGACAGTTCTACACCTGCTCGCTCCCCAGGGAGACACAGTGCAAATTCTTTGAGGTAAGAATTATGGTGGAATTGGTCTACATGTCCATTAGCAAAAGTAGATATGTGTTTGTTCAAACATAAACAAGTACATCCTGATTTACAGACATGGAAGACTATTAGACTGACCAGGAAAAACTGGTGCCTCAGAATGACTGTATTCTCTCTTATGTCCTTAGTGGGCTGATACACACTTTCCATTCTGTAACCATGCAAAACGCTGCCTGATGAGGACTGTACTCAAACTAGGACCAAACAACGGCCGCAACTTTTACGTATGCAGTTTTCCAAAGGGCAAGCAGTGTGATTTCTTCCAGTGGGCAGAAAATGGTCCAGGAATCTCCATCCTTCCAGGTTGCTGATGAGAGGAAAGGGGCAAGATACAAAGACAAGAACTGTTTTGAACATCACTGCTTTTTGTACTGCTATTGATCCATTTTAGTGTAAAATGTTTTAATTAATCAATATATCACTTAAGTTCTTAAGCATCACCCTTGTTATAATATTAAAATCCATCACTGTCATTAAATAAATAATTGATCGCTTTCAATATAAACCATGGCTGTCATTTGAAATGTTATGAACTGCACAGCTTTTTGTATTATGAGTTTATTCATAAAATGTGAACTATTTCTGTATTTATGAAAACATTCAAACAGTTTAGATTAAAATCCATGGCTCATAAGACAACAAGTATTGATTGTCATAATTGATAGTGGCACAAGGGTACACATTACCTCAAATTAACATTGAATGGTTTTAAAAACAGTCAACTGATTGTAAAAGTGGAGATTTGGTCTTTGAGTTGTACACCACAAAATTAAATTTGGAGAAGCCAGGAACTTTGTTGCATGCAGCACCTTAGAAAGAAGACAGAACAATGGGTAAGCATTACATTTATCATAGTATTTATTATGACCATTGTAACCATAACTGGGTTAATCTAGAGAACTCACCATAGTGGCCTGTTGTGTTGGCACAGATGACAGCCCCAAAGAACCCTGGGTAATGTATCTTGATTCTGGAGATGGATGTCTTACAAGCAGTGGATGGATCTGTTCCTGTCTTCATTAGCTCAACAGCCAGGTAACTGCATTTGTAAACAAATTAAACACATTTCATTAGTATCTGGTTTTGGCATCTAGCACGTTTAGCGATGATAAGCCGTTTGCTAATCCTTAAAATATTAAATGTCAGCTGTGACTAAAAAGTACACCCAAATGTAGACAAAGCAGAAATGTGAGTCTTATCTGGGGTGTAATTCAGTGATGTAAAACGTTCTGAGCGTTGCAGATAGAAATATAATGAATAGAGCTGACATGAGCTGACACTTCTATGACGATCATATTTTGTCTACACCATATGTTTCTATCTGAACGTTCTTTAACGTTACATCCTTCCAAACATCTCTGCTAGAAGCCTGGATGGATACCTAGGTAGGAAGCGCATCATGACATCTCCATCTCCCGTTGCTGCCGCACCCCCTGCGGTGCTGTCGGCATAGGAGCCTGCTCCAGCGATGGGAGAGTCCCCTACACGCCTATAGGACAAATCAAGGAGATGTACAGGTATACTCATCGTCTATATTCATTATATACAGTACCAGCTAAGTTTGGACACCTACTCATTCAAGGGTTTTCTACATTGTGGACTGCCAAGAGTGTGCAAAGCTGTCACCAAGACAAAGGGTGGCTACTTTGAAGAATCTCAAATATAAAATATTTAGATTTGACACTTTTTTTGGTTACTACATGATTGCATATGTGTTATTTCATAGTTTTGATGTCTTCACTATTATTCTACAATGTAGAAAATAGTAAAAATAAAGAAAAATCCTTGAATGAGTTGTCTAAACTTTTTTTTTTCTCTTAAAAAAAATCAAAAATCCCCCGAGCTGAGAGGCTGCTTTTTTTGTGTGTGTGTGTCCAAACTTTTCACTAGTACTGTACCAGTGTACCAGACCCCTTGACTTTTTCCACATTTGTTATGTTACAGCCTTATTCTAAAATGTATTTAAAATATATCATCCTCAGCAATCTACACACTATACCCCATAATGACAAAGCAAAAACCGGTTTGACATTTTTGCAAATGTATTAAAAATAAATATCAAATACCTTATTTACATAAGTATTCAGACCCTTTTGCTATGAGTCTTGAAGTTGAGCTCCGGTGCATCCTGTTTCCATTGATCATCCTTGAGATGTTTCTACAACTTGATTGGAGTCCACCTGTGGTAAATTCAAACGATTGGACATGATTTGGAAAGGCACACACCTGTCTATATAAGGTCCAACAGTTGACAGTGCATGTCAGAGCAAAAACCAAACCATGTGGACGAAGGAATTGTCCATAGAGCTCCGAGACAGGATTGTGTCGAGGCACAGGTCTGGGAAAGGGTGCGAAAACATTTCGGCAGCATTGAAGGTCCCCAAGAACACAGTGGACTCCATGATTCTTAAATGGAAGAAGTTTGGAAGAATCAAGACTCTTCCTAGAGCTGGCCACCTGGTCAAACTGAGCAATCGTGGGAGAAGGGCCTTGGTCAGGGAGGAGACCTAGAACGTGATGGTCACTCTGACAGAGCTCTAGAGTTCTTCTGTGGAGATGGGAGAACCTTCCAGAAGGACAACCATCTCTGCAGCACTCCACCAATCAGGCTTTTATGGTAGTGGCCAGACGGAGGCCACTATTCAGTAAAAGGCACATGACAAGCCGCTTGTAGTTTGCCTAAAGGCACCTAAATACTCTCAGACCATGAGAAACAAGATTCTCTGGTCAGATGAAACCAAGATTGAACTCTTTGGTCTGAATTCCAAGCGTCACGTCTGGAGGAAACGTGGCACCATCCCTACGGTGAAGCATGGTGGTGGCAACAACATTCTGTGGGTATGTTTTTCAGTCTGGGAGACTAGTCAGGATTGAGACAAAGATGAACGGAGCTAAGTACAGAGCGATCCTTGATGAAAACCTGCTCCAGAGCGCTCAGGACCTCAGACTGGGTTGGAGGTTCACCTTTCAACAGGACAACGACCCTAAGCACACAGCCAAGACAATGCAGGAGTGGCTTCGGGACAAGTATCTGAATGTCCTTGAGTGGCCCAGCCAGAGCCCGGACATGAACCCGATTTGAACATCTCTGGAGAGACCTGAAAATAGCTGTGCATCAACACTCTCCATCCAACCTGACAGAGCTTGAGAGTATCTGCAGAGAAGAATGGGAGAAACTCCCCAAATACAGGTGTGCCAAGCTTGTAGCATCATACCCAAGAAGACTCGAGACTGTAATCGCTGCCAAAAGTGCTTCAACAAAGTATGGCTTAAAGGGTCTGAATACTTATGTAAATGTGATATTTAAGTTGTTTAATTTTTAATAAATTAGCAAACATTTCTAAAAACCTGTTTTTGCTTTGTAACTATGGGGTATTGTGAGTAGATGAAGGAAAAAAACAATAATCAATTTTACAATAAGGCTGTAAACGTAACAAAAGTCAAGGGGTCTGAATACTTTCTGAAGGCACTTTAATTTTAAACAAGACATGCATACCCCGGGACCTTGTGGTTCGCTCCATTGGTTGATGTTCCTGCTGCAACTTGGCCATCTTTACCAATCACAATCATCCCTAATGTCAGGAAAAGTTACACAATATTAAATGTACAATTCTGATCTGAAGATCAAAGTTGACTATCGACCTCTACAAAACAATTCATTAATTTAATGAACTATACCAATAGTGTCATGTGCATGTATATCAATCTGTCGTTTTCTCTTTTGCCTCAGTGTGGCTCCAGGTTTGTATGGTCCACAGTATTGTGAAGGATCTGGGGAAACGTTCTGTTGATATTAAAGGGGAAAGATTAGTCAACATCAATTTGGGTTAAGACTGTTCTATCACAGCAGCCATAGACAAATAACACATTAGGTTGTTTGTGATTATATCCACAGTTCTGTAAAGGATTTTTTTATTACATTTTTTTTTGTCATTTAGCAGATGCTCTTATCCAGAGCGATTGGCAGTAAAGCAAAGAGAAGGCTTCCAATTTAATGAAGATATTTTCTACTTCGACCAGCACACTACCTAAGCACCGTAATCTTTTGGCTATGGTTACCCAGCTTAATAGTAATTTAAGCAGCCGGTAGCCCAATATGCATAAGCATTGTATTGTCTACAGGGCTTTGGTTGTGCCAATGGTAACAGCATGTTGGGATAAACAATAGTCTCTTTCATACGTCCCCTAATGCATTATTCATAACATGGATGTCCATTTAATTCATTACTTTTTCAAACATGGTGATATTCTTACATTTTTTCAGTACAGTATAAATCAATATGATTATGGAAGCCTGCATGCATCTTTCATACAAGATAATGACAGACCAAAGCTATATTAGAAAACACACACCTTGCGATAATTGGGTTGGCAGTTGTCCTTCAACCACTGTGTGAAAATGCTGATAGATTTGTTGGTTGTAAGGTCTTCTGCAGTGAAGCCCATGTTCTCAGCAAAGACTGATGCTGTGTTGAACATGGTAGTGGGGTTAAAAATAACAATATAGGGTCAAAAGCAGCTAACAGCAATAAAATGTACTACTAACTGTATATGATGGAATGGTTAGCTGTAGGAGGCTACTGTATGTTAAAAGATATGTGATGAGTTACATGCAAAAGGAGTCATGTTTTTGCTGTGTCTGTCCCCTTAGCAAATAAAAGCCTATTTTGAATCCTGCAATACCTGACTCGCCCACCAGTAGTGTGTTGTCGGTGCGTTCCATCACGGCTCTGGCCACCCCAATTGCATTCTTGATTCTGCGTAGGTCTCCTACAGCGCCCACCTCCATTGTATTACTGCATCCACACAAAACCAGGAAACCTTTAATGAAGAATATTAATAATATTTCCAAAAAATTCCATGTCCCACTATAACTTAATTAAACATTGTATTGACTGAAATGGGATCAATTGGTTTTAGACACCCCTAAGCCCTACTCTACTGACTAGTTAGTGGGTATGACTTGCCCGTTCATGATCATGGCATCCAGGGTGGTCTCTCCTCTCTCATCTGGGCTCCCTCCAAACCCCACACTGCCATCACACTGGTCAGCCTCGCAGCGGGCACAGCCCTTCTCCACGGCATCCAGCACAGAGCCCCCAGCCTGCAGAGCACTCCACGCTTTAAGAGAGAGAGTCACAGACAGACAGATGAGTGTTTGACTTAGTAAGAATATTGCAGTCTTGCTACATTCTAGGAATAAGTCTACACATGAAAATATGCTTTATAAAAAAATAAATGGATGTGCTTCCTGATTCACCAATTCAACATGAATGGGTCCCAAGAGCATCATTTGAACATAAAATAATATGTTGGTTCCCACGCAACACACAAAATATGTAGCAGAGGTAGAACCTAGAAGCACACAATATTTAACTTTTTCACAGTATTTAGACATGATTTTGGTCACATATTATCAGAGTGCCAGACGGTACAGTCCCAATCCTGCCAGATAACATGACCATCTCAAGGGATTGCCCATAAAAAGGAATAGGCCTAGGTTGCCAAAGAACCATTTGGTCAATGATCCCCCCCAGTTGCCAAGGATTAGTATGCCAACTGGTGATATTTCGACAGCTTGGATTGTCCACATCAACTCAGAAAATAAAATCGAAATATTTTAGAGGGCCACATTCATCTCTTGGGCTGGCAGGACAGATCTATCTAGCTAACTTCATGAATGTCTTTCTTACAATGTATCATTTGATAAAGTTGTATCAAAATTGATAACTTATTTGCAACAATAAGAACAAAATGATATAATGTAGTTACCTGCCGCTGTAGCATGCTCGAATTGCCATGTGTTTATAACAAGAGGCAATGTTGCGTGACCAAATGGCAACAAAAACAGCAATATAAAACACAGATGCATTTTGACAAAAGTTTTGCAAAATAAATAACGTTAGCTTTCAGTTTCAACTGCAATTTTTTTCCAGAACATGTTAATTGCAAGTGATTATTTTTAACGGTCCACAGTATTTCGAAAATATACGAGGCGTTTTGAAATTAGTTGGTTAAAAATAAACCTAGATTTCATGAAGAATTTCATTAAGAATGAAAGCTCATTTTTCCTTGTTTTGACGACTTCCTTGTTTTGGCACATGACTAGTGGGCAGGCTTTTCATTAAAGGGCCAGTGTGTCTTTTCAGTGCAATGCATATGTTGAAATACAGCTTCATGCTCTGCATTGCTTTTCTGCAATTGCATGGGACTTGATAAAGTGAACAATAAAAAATACCATGTTTGCTGCGCTCATTATGCCAACACTTATCTAAATTCAGATCACACATGTTAACTCATTCACAACTGTAGCCTAGCAATAAATCTGTGAAATAGAAATTGACTGACTCCATCCATTTAAAATAGGTTCACGATTAATGTTAGTTGCGGGAGATATTGGATTCAACGTTTTGCTAGAACTGAAAACAATGGATTTAATTTGATCTTCTCATCTCAAACAAAAGAAGACAAAAGCACAGGCTACACAGGGAAAGTAACAAAACAATCAAGTCTAACCTTGAGAAGTGAACCTTAGTAGTGTGTCATCCTTTACATTATTCATTTGGAAAATGCAATTTTCACTGATATTTTATTCATTGGTTAGTCCTTAAACATGGCATGACATACCATGATTGTTACAAGGTGTCTGTTGGGGAACAATGAAGAGAGAAATATAGAGTATAACTTTTTCTGTGTTATTGATCAAAATGAAAGAGCAGAGGCTAAAAGGATTGCCCTTATAGGATATAACTTCGTCAATCACACATGCCCTTTGTGATGCAATTTTCACGATGTCCTCCACAGCTTTTCAATAAACAATGTCACTATAGTTGTGTAGAATAAGCATCACAGCTCAATCCTATGAATAAATGTTGCATGTCAGCATAAAAGACTGTGAGAAAGGACATCACGTGCACATACTGTATGAGTCTATAGTCTCATAAGAAGACATTAAATATTATGCATGCTTATAGCATGTGAAATCATTTGGGCTATCGGTCAATTCAAATGGGTGATTTATTTATTTTCCCTATTCGTTGATTACTAATACCAATGAATCCGATGCAAGGAGTTAGTGATCCTCACCTTTGTTTTGTGCTGTAGCCCGAGTAAGCAATAATTAGCCCTCTTGTCAGTCAACTGTTGACTTCTTATGTGACATACATTTTACTTGTGGGGTTTGAAGGGAGCTAATGATCTAATCGTTATTGAATGGTCATGTTAAAGGCATTGGTTAAACATTTATGATTCAACTGATTCATCTTTTTTTTATCAGTTGTTGACTGAACCATTAGTTGATTGGCCTGAATAATCCATTAATAGCGTTAATTAATAGCATTAATAGCACACTATAGCAGTTTATGGTTGAGACACTGAACTTGTCAAATTGAATTGCAAGGCCTAATAATGATGTGTTTTATTGCTCTGCCTTTACAGTGTTGGCTAATACAACAAAAAAAGTTGCGCAAATCACCAACTCATGAATTTGATATGGACCCTAAAAGCCACAAGTTATCGAGGTGGTGGTAGTGGTGTACCACTGTTTTTCATGTAACTTTTTTTTTTTACAACTTCACATGTAAATACCTTTGCAGCATGCACTTTGTAAAGGACCATGGGATCACAATTGAGGTGAGATAACAGCGCAAAAGAAAAATCATGATAGGGTTCAGCTCATGTCATGAAAAACTTGAGAGCGAGATCATTAACTACACTTTTTTTCTTGAAAGGAACTTTGCAAATAGTTAATGTTTCTATTTAAAACATGTTAAATCCTCCCAATTTGTCTCATGACCATAGGGACTAAGAAGAGGTCCATGATTAGCCACTCTTCAGATGATTAAATATAGCTCGGAAGAAACTTTTATTTTTTTAAGAAAAAACTCTAAGCAACACCAAAGTCAGTTGGTTCCATTTGGAGCAAAATCATTGAATGTGAAACAGATGGTAGAGAGATTTGTCAAGAGACCTGGCTTTGCAACACATGCGCAGTGAAGAGATTCATGGGTAGCGATTTTAAAGGTCCGATAAAAGACCAGCAGTGTTTCAAAGCAAGCAAATGGAGTAAGACGCCAGCTAGGTAAACAGCGATAGCAGCTGCCCGACCAAAAGAAGAAAAAAACGTTCTTTTAAACGGCTGGCATTGGAATAAGCGTGGAGCACAACAGATCTGCCTTCAATGGAATTAAAATGCAAATAAACAAAGCATTGATTATTGAAGTATTCCCACAAGAAATGATATTGCTATTTGGTGAAGGTGACGTGACGATAATAAGGATGGTAGGCACTTTTCCACATTTTTATCTGTCAAACAATGCCAATAAAATCCTAATTGCGGGGGTAATTACACAAATGATTTATTCAGAGTTCAGTGGCCAACTTGGCAGTCTCTTTGTTGTATTTCTTTGCCGATTTGGATGAAGTACAGATAATAATTTCTTGTATTTCTGCAACTTACGAATGAAAAGTATTTTCTTCACACGTTTCAATGAAAACTAACATTTTATCTTTATTTCAGATATAGAATTGGAGAAAAAAGTTAGATGATTTTAAATCAATCCAAACTTAGATCTGTATAAACATTAAGTATATCTATTTGTATTTTTTTCAACAATGTGTATTTGACATATTACCTAGCTTGAAAGTTAATCTTTACAATAAGTCAAATGTCCATTGCTGTATTACCAAAAGTTGGCCAATTTCTAACTATCATTTAAAAAGTGAAGCACTTGTGAAGAGCAAATCAATAGCTTATTTTTTCATTTTTATATCAATCTAGTTCGGTAATGCAATAGCCTCAGTGAAAAAATGCACTAAAAACCTGATAAGTAAACTTAAATATGTATATTTAAAAAATGTATTCTAAAATGGCTCAACTGGAGCACCAAGATAATGCTAGCTACACTCATACTTTGTCCAACACTTTTTTTTAAAGAAATCCATGAGAAACATTTTCTATTATGAGTTGAATATCAAATTGTATTTTATTTGTAATATCAAAGAGTCATTATAAATTTTAATTTGGCACTGTTTTTGAAACAAACATTCACTCAAATATAAGCAAACAAAATGCACCCAAAGACAAAACGTTTAACTTGAAATGTTCCTTTAGGAAACTACAATAACATCAGTGGATTAGGTGCATTTCTGCTCAGTCAAGCACCCTTTTCAAGAAGCTTAGGAACCTTATGTATGGATATTTCCTTGTGCTTTTCATTGCGATTTGAATGTGTTAAATGCTTCCAACAGCCTTGCATTCGAGGCTACTCAAGCAGATCTCAATGTTTGCTTTTGGTTGAAGCATTTAAGAACTGAGACGGACTCAAAGGTTTGTTTCTGGACACAGGCTAGGACAGGCAACGCTTTGTCACATTTCAAACAAAATGTTTAACAGGGGAGGGACGGGTCCATCAATATTTATTATGCAAGGCAAATCAACATTTCTCTTAGTCTTATGGTGTTTTTTAATCAGCCAAAATCTTTAAAAATATATAAACGATATATACCTTTAAAAGTAATTTTACATCATGCAATAAGGATTGGAATGTAAAGAAGCAGATTACTCAAAAGGGGCATGAGCAAAACTGTTCAAAGCACTTAATTATCATTCTATTGTGGGCTTATGTATGTACCCCAAACGTATAACGCTCACAATATCCATAGAGATTCAACATTTGCAATGACCTCTTTTTCAGCTCTGTCAGCAGTTGTGTACAATCTAGTAATACATTCAGAGACTGGCTTAGAGGCAAGATATATATAACTTAAGGCTGTTAATGCTGTGTGCAATGTATTTTGTTGTGTACTCTCCAGTTACATTGACTGACTCTTGGAATGGCCTAGTGTGTTGTTTCTCAGAGGTTGCTGCTGTCACAACGGGTGAATGTGAACTGCTTAACATTGCAATTGATACAAGGCAGATGCCAAGGTGGACTAGAATGGCTACTTGGAATCTGCCAGTGGAAGCACCAACATTTTGTGAAGTGAAAGGTAAATTCAGACTGTGCTGTCTTTTTCTTCTTCTGACTAGAACGTTAAGGTACTCAGAGCCAATATCAATCATGCATCAGTAGCTGATTGATCAATAATTATTAAAGATTCAGAATGTATGCTATGAGGAACAAGATGTGAAGTATGTTATTTTGGCTCCGACTAGAGTGTACAGTACATCCAACACAATGTAATGACCTATAGATCCAGTGGATGGGGCTGAAGTGGAACCTCTCTATCCTATTACCCTACATGATGAACAATGATTGTAAAAATCCTTTGAATCAACAGCATTGATTGATCCACAGGAATTACTGTTCTTGTTACTCACGTGCAATCAAAAAGATCAGGTCATTTATATTTTGTTTATTTTTGGAAATAGTGCTTGTGAATGAACATGAATGGAAAACAATTCAAAACATTTGATGATATTTTGTACTTTACACCAGGTTACTTCTTCTAAAGCTTTTCTCCCAAAATCTTCAGTGTACCAGATCAACATTTGGCAAAAGGTGCATCCCACGACAAATTCAAAGCAGTTTGAATGCTATTTCAAGAAGAGGAAGAAGAGGAATGCCATTGGTAAGTATCACAAAACCTCAGGTATTCCTCTTGAGATTTAAATTCCTCTTCACACACAAGAGAGCAGGAAGAGCCTCTATCCTAGCTTTGGCAACCGTATGAAGTATCTTCCTTTGCCTGTTCTTTTCTCTACTGCCTGTGCAGCTGTGATAAGACACTAGTTGTATCAGCGGAGAGGTCGCGGCGACTACCCGGGGTGTGGTGTTATGCTTTCGATGGAGTCACTGATGAACTGTTTACTCTAAATGGTAATGATGTGCTAGGGGGAGTACCAATCTTTACAGAAAGCTGTTAGGTGACTAGTGTCAACACAAAAGCCTCTGCCATGCCTGTGTCATGATCCCACTTTAATGAAACAATGAGATAGTAACCCCATGAGAGCAAATAGGTTTGTTTGTGATACTATTGGCATTAAGTGTTTTGAGTGTTACATTTCCTGTAGCTAGCACTAAGGTAGCAAGCAAACATTGTGGATCTAAACACGTTTCAGGTAACTGTGCCTATCCTATCTTCAACAGTCCACTGATCTGAAAGAGGTGAATGTGGTGGGAGGCCACTATTTTACATGTTGGAATTGCAGCCATACATTGTAACCATGCAAATGCACATAGCTGAGTGAAGTATGTGGGCTATGATCAGCTCAATCTAACAGTGATAGTCATTTCATATTCAGAAGATATTTCCTAGGAAAAATAAAGCAGTATCAATTGAAGTCTCCTTTTCTCTCCACTGCAATCTTATTTCTTTACCTGCTTTGAATTCCGTTGCAGCTCTTTAGACTTTGACAACACCAGACAAAATCCAATTTATCTTGTTTTCATGTGTACACAAAGAAGAATTGTTCAAAAACATAAAAGGTGCAGTACCAAAATACGCAAAGGTACAACCAGGTGATATTACCGATGTAAATATTGACTCACACTATACAATTTAAACACCTATCCTAGATGTTATATACACAGACTCGGTCTATAAATTATAAACACCTTTCCTAGAGGTTATTTCCACATGATATAAAATGGCTTAGCAATGCCAGTCTGTATTAAATGTGTTTGTGTTGTAAGGTACACTTCAGGGAATCAATTCAGTCAATCAAATACCAAATTAATTAGATCTTGTTTTCTGATTACTGACCACATTACATTTTTCTTTGAGGTAAACATGCAGAATGATATTTGCAGTTAATTAAAATAAATTGTACGAACTAGATTAATTGCGTTTGAATTAGATGGTCAATCTGTACACCAAATTCCTCATTTCAATTGTTTAGTGGGCAATAGCTCCCAATCAGTATTGGACACCTCCTTTCACTCCTGGGTGGAGATGGAAACTTAACAACCGACAGCATACATTCATTTGTGTTCTAAAGATTTAAGAGCACCAAAACCAATTCAATTAAAGGGACATTTATTCCAGGGCAATAGAAAAGGTCCCAGAACCGCTGAGAATATTGTAGAAAAAAGTCTTATTGACTTGGATTCAAATGAAGCTGTTGTGAGGAAATGGATTTGTTTGTCGAAAAGCGCTGCATGTGTCACTCCAAACAATGAGAGTAAAATAACCACTTTAATTCCTGTGTTCTGTCGTCATCAAAGTGATCAGTGACAGCGTTTTGACTGGCACCTGTTGAGGAATCGATGTCATTGAATACATTTTTGTTCCCCACCATCTGGTTCTCTGTTAAAAACTGGACTGAGGACTGATTTAGAAAGCAGCAGCTATGCTAATGTTTTCCTGGTGTTTCCCTGGTGTAAATGTAGATGTATTACAGTATTGAACGAAACACAATTGTTGTATACATCCTTTCCTGTACATCGGAATACTGTGATATCCTGGGACAGCTGATATTGATCTCAATAAGGTATTTAAACACAGATGCTATATCTTTCGCAGTAAAACAGATGTTTTCTAGTACCTAAAACTATGTATCAACTAAGTACAATAATTTCCAGCATTATCTCCCAAAATTATCCAAAAACCAAGATCTCCAAGATTACAGGTTTGTTTTACATTTACCCCTGTTCACACAGAGTACACAATATAGTGTATTACAGTAGGCCTTATGTATTAACAAAATGGAGTAAACATTAGATTTACTAGAGTTACAACAGGATGTTGTCGCACACATCCCAGGGATGCCATGACATTTGGTTCAAATAGTGGAGTTAATTTCCCCCTGAGAGACTTCTTCTAACATCTTTAATTAGGCTAAGAGAGCACTGCACAGTGTAATCAAACCTATCACCCCTGGGGGACTATAGTCTTCAATATGAGGATATGCTTTGAAAAGATGTGTGGCCTTGAAAATACCTTTTTGTAAATTGCCCATTTAATTGCAAAATACTTAGAACCTACAGAAGCAGTAATGACTCAAAGCAACCTGGGTACCTATTTCATTATTAAGATCTCATTTACTCCTCATTCAGATTAATCTTACAAGAGTCTTAAAACATAAAAATACAATTGATTAAACAATCACATTTTCACAGGTAAAATTATGTTCCAAACAGCAGACTTATTGACATGTAAAGTAAATAGAAAGTAAGTAGGAAAGAATCAAATTGATAATTACTCTGGCAGTCTGAAAAGGGTACAAAGTACATAAACCCTAATCTACAAATTGAATACAATTTGGTTCCATTTGTCTATAACACCACTAACTGCTTAAAGTCAATTAAAGACTTTATAAAACCACCTCTGTGACTGACTACTTTTGGTAGTCAAAATCCTAATGTAAAAACAAAATGATATATATTTTTTGTTTTGGTTTGATGGATGCACACAACAGTCCTCATTAGTGGAGCTCTTTGAGAAAGGGTGATGAAGCCTCTGTTGAATGCCATGAGACCATTGGGATAGGTTTTAATTTATCTAGCACAGAGATTCTTCGCTCTGACAAGAGCAGCAGGGGGTCTTTTGAAAGCAGGGCAGCATTTCAGCATGGCAAAGCTTTGGAAGTATCTCCCTAAAGTGGGTCTGGAATCAAAAGCCAGGGCTAATAGGCTACTCCTCGCGCGTTACAGCCTTAGACAGGCAATGTGAACCAGACTGGTTCCAGAACATTCATTTATTCATTGGCTGCTTCTTGTTAGGTATATGTCCAGACATGATAGCAACACATGGAAGTGTGGACAGAGAAATATGTTTGCTTTGTCCAGCCATCATTACATTTACATTTGAGTAATTTAGCTGACGCTTTTATCCAGAGCGACTTACAAGAGCAGTTAGGGTCAAGTGCCTTGCTCAAGAGTACACTGACAGATCTTTCACCTAGTTGGCTCGAACCAGCGACCTTTAGGTTACTGGGCCAACGCTCTTAACCGCTAGGCTACCTGCCACCGTGTAAGGATGACTCTTACACGGTCCTCCTGATTGTCATAATTTTCATTGCTTTCGTCTTGGTGGAAACGGTCGCCAATTAACAACTGGGTGCTGTGAGATATTCCTTGCAACTGCTCGTTGAGCAACAAAGATGTTCTCTTCCTGTTCATATGCTCAAGCTGGCAAAGGTCCAGACAATATTAAACCAACACTCACACAAAACATAAATAGCAGATCTACAGAGACTCAGCATCATAATGATGCCCAAGTCTAAGGATGTGTTTTTAAAAGCTTATCTCTGTAAAGAATGAGATGGTATTGAAGTAGTTTTATGTAAAGTGTGTACCGACGAAACCGGGGGAAATGGCACCAATGTCGACATTTCCACTAATGGCGAATGTATCTTAGAAGCACGTCTCCAGAGATGCAAGACTAATTTACAAGTTGTGCATATAAACAAATGGTTAACTGAAAGAACAGTGACTGTGTCTTGGTAATTGTTAGTGTGAGGGATAAGTGAAGTTGTAATGAACATCGTCAGTACCTTATGTTAGATATGACAAGTGAACTCTTATTTACTGTAACAAGACAATCAGCTGCGGTAAGTCAGGGCATCATTACCACTCTTCGGGCATTGTGCTCTTACTTCAGCTGAAATGTGCAGTTCATACAATAAAAACTTTATTATAATATATTTTAAACATGTGATAAAGGCAATTGCATGGATATAATGTCAAGCGAATGCTACACCTGCTCAAATTTCAACTTGAACAGTTTTCTATCCTCAGATTGTGCAGCATTGTTATGTTTGCAAATATTAAAATAGCCACGGTATCGGTCATTGTTGCAGACAGACGCTGGTGGGCTTATGGGAAATTGATACAGGGATTGCCTTGGGTAAATTCTGGCAAATGCCAGACAGACTGGTCCATTTTCAGTTGAAAAGCTGGAGCGACAGCAGTGGCCCGTAAGGACCTATTTTAAGTTTCTGTAGTGCCGGTCCATCCTTAGCCCAGTGGACCAATCTAAATTGTTTTTTTGTTGTTGTTGCAAAATGATAATTATTTGGCTTCGAGGAGAAAAACGGGACTGTGTGGGCCCCCCCCCCCAAAAAAAATGGGCCAGTGTGTTAGAAATGCCCATGCTGATTCTGGTCCCAGGCCGTCCCTGAATTGATGCATCCATACACGGACCATGACATCAGATGCTGATTCGAGCCAAAAAGTGCTGAAATGTAAGCCTTGTTGTGTCCTTGTCAACAACTTGGGTAACAAGTGAATGGAAATTGTTTTTAACGGAATCAGGTAATCATTACTAAATGAATTTGCTCTGGGACCACGGATATAAGTGGGATAAATATATATCTCTGAAATGAAAACAAATGTCACTTATGTAATGAAAGGCCGAATGCGTATTGATTTTTGAGGTTATGCTCTTTCGATGCCTTTCATCGGTGGCCTGTTAAAATGATGAGTTTTCAATTTGGCATCTGTTTATGGTGAGCTGTCAACAATTATTGTACATGCAACTATCAATGTTTTTGTTGTTGTCCTAGACATATGTAAATTACTTTATTGAGTGATTGAATAATTCTGAGAATGATTAACATTCACCATCCCTAGTAGGCTACTTTCTACTCAAATCACCACTACTACTACTACTACTACCACCATCATCATCATCATCAAAACCATTGCTAACATTATCCTCATATCATCATTAAAACTACTAGCATCATCATCACCAAAACCATCGCTATCACCTTCACCATCACCAGCATCGTCAGACATTAACACAATAATGATTAATTTCCCCACGCTTAAAGACAATGTTCATTATTCCAATAACAGATGGACCCTTTTAACTGCACATGGCTGATGAGTGTTGAAGTGTCAGCTTCAGCTTGGGAAACAGCTGGGAGGACATGGCCTTGTGTTTTGGAGCTGGTCTGCACTCTTCAATTATTCAGCCCTCACAGCTGTCTCATAGCAGGCTGACTCAAGCTCTCTGGCCCCTTATAGCTCTCATAGCCTTCATTTCATACTAGTTTGAGTTGTACTTGCCAGGACGCATTGTAAATGGACTCCTCACAGCGCTGTAATTAATTAATTAATGTCAATGCCTCAAGCACTTGACCCCAGAAGCCGAAACATTAATATAGCCTAACGTTCTTCTTCTTCGAAAAAAAGATAATAACCTCACTCCGTCTCCCTCCCAATGAAGTAATTTACTACCCACTGGGCACACTACGTCCTTTCAACGTGGATAATTGGGTAGTATTTGGTTGAGACGTTGATCAATCAGATTACAAGCTATATTCACCGACTCAAAAAGACATCCAAAAGTCAGTTGAATTTCCAATGTGTTATCACTATGCTTTCAACCTTCTAAAAGCACAACCAAATTCCAATGGAAAAATTATGATTTTTGGTTAAGTTGTCGCCCAAAATGTCTATCACTGCACTTTCAACCATTTAAAAGCACAGCAAAGTTCAAATGGGAATACAATGTCAGATATTTTGTTTATTTACACAACAAATTGTGATATCACTGTTCATCCAATAGCACAACCACATGACCTGTGTTGCAGTTGAGATTACATTAAAAGTACATGGTGCAAGTGATCAATGCTGTTTGAGATTCTTCGCAGATTATTACAGCAATTGTGAAGATTTTCACAGACCTATGATGACCTATGCACGCTATCTTGAACATGCAGCATTTATATGATTTCATAAGAAGACATTTATAGTTACAGTGGATATGTTACTCATTTTAAGGTTGACTGTTACATTAGTTTGTAAGATAGCCATAATGAGGTCTAAGAACACGGGACTGGGGTTAACATATGGAATTGTTATAAGATGGTCATACCAAGGATCAGTTAGCTATTAATAATATTGGATGAAACATTGAATTTGGACTTACCCATTACCCATTAGCCCATACAAACGCTTTGAATAACAATTTAATACATGGCAAACATAGTCAAATAATAAAAGTTTCTGTCCTACAGTGTCTTCGAAAAGTGTTTAGACTTCTGACTTTTTCCACATTTTGTTACATTACAGCTTTATTCTACAATGGATTAAATAAAAATATAAAATCCTCAGCAATCTACACACTCTACCCCATAATGACAAAGTGGAAACAGGTTTGTTGAAATTTTAGCAAATGTATTCAAAACAGATATACCTTATTTACATAATTATTCAGACCCTTTGCTATGAGACTCGTTATTGAGCTCCGGTGCATCCTGTTTCATCCTTGAAATATTCCTACAACTTGGAGTCCACCTTTGGTAAATTCCAATGATTGGACATGATTTGGAAAGGTCCACAATTGTCTATAAAAGGTCCCACAGTTGACAGTGCATGTCAAAGCAAAAACCAAGCCATGAGGTCGAAGGAATTTTTTTTCATGTACATATTCTTATTCATTCCTTTACACTTGTGTGTATAAAGTAGTTGTTGTGAAATTGTTAGGTTAGATTACTCGTTGGATATTACTACATTGTCGGAACTAGAAGCACAAGCATTTCGCTACAATCGCATTAACATCTGCTAACCATGTGTATGTGACAAATAAAATGTGATTTGATTTAGAGCTCCGAGGCAGGATTGTGTCGAGGCACAGATCTGGGGAAGGGTACTAAAAAATGTCTGCAGCATTGGAGGTCGCAAAGAATACAGTGCCCTCCATCATTCTTAAATGGAAAAAGTTTGGAACCACCAAGACTCTTCATAGAGCTGGCCACCTGGCCAAACTGAGAAATCATGGTTAGCAGATGTTATTGCGACTGTAGCGAAATGCTTGTGCTTCTAGTTCCAACAGTGGAGCAATATCTAACAAGTAATATGTAATATTTCCATCAGCATCTAATACACCCAAATATAAGTAAAGGAATGGAATAAGAATATATAAATATATGGATGAGCAATTTCAGAGCACATAGGCTACGATACAATAGATAGTATAGAATACAGTATATACATATGAGATGAGTAATGCAGGATATGTAAACATGATTAAAGTGGCATTATTAATGTGACTAGTGTTCCATTTATTAAAGTGGCCAATGATTTCAAGTCTGTATGTAGGCAGCAGCCTCTCTGTGAAAACCTGCTCCAGATCGCTCAGGAACTCAGACTGGGGCTAAGGTTCACCTTCCAACAGGACAACAACCCTAAGCACACAGCCAAGACAACGCAGGAGTGGCTTCGGGACAAGTCTTTGAATGTCCTTGAATGGCCCAGCCAGAGCCCGGACTTGAACCCGATCGAATATCTCTGGAGAGACCTGAAAATAGCTGTGCAGCAATGCATTCCATCAAACCTGACAGAGCTTGACAGGATCTGCAGAGAAGAATGGGATAAACTCCCCAAATAGAGGTATGTGTGTGTGTGTACCATTCAGAGGGTGAATGGGCAAGCCAAAATATTTAAGTGCCTTTGAACAGGGTATGGTAATAGGTTCCAGGCGCACCAGTTTGAGTGTGTCAAGAACTGCAACGCTGCTGTGGTTTTCACACTCAACAGTTTCCTGTGTGTATCAAGAATGTTCCATCACCCAAAGGACATCCAGCCAACTTGGCACAAGTGTGGGAAGCTTTGGAGTCAACAAGGGCTAGCATCCCTGTGGAACGCTTTTGACACCTTGTAAAGTCCATGCCCCAATGAATTGAGGCTATTCTGAAGGCAAAAGGCGGTGCAACTCAACATTAGGAAGGTGTTTCTAATGTTTGTACACGCAGTGTATATTTCTCTGTTTATGAGTGGAAATACTTAGGAATAGATAGAGGCAGCCCATAGGCAGATGCGGTGGATCGAGACACAGCCCATACACAAAAAAACATATCTCTCGCTTAAACAGACAGATTTGATGTATTTTTGTATTATTATGTTAATTAGATTGACATGTGGGTGCAGATGGCAACTCTAGGGGGTTTTAGGCTATTTACTGTATTATTAAAGTAATATTGAATTGTGTTGGTTGACAACAGAACCAAATACACTATATATACAAAGGTATGTGGACACCTCTTCAAATTGGTTGATTCGACTATTTCAGCCACACCCGTTGCTGACAGATGTATAAAATTGAGCACACAGCCCTGCAATCTCCATAGAGTAGCATTGCCAGTATAATGGTCTTACTGAATAGCTCAGTGACTTTCAACGTAGCACCGTCATTGGATGCGTGGCACCGTCATTTTGTCAAATTTCTGCCCTGCTAGATCTGCCCCGGTCAACTGTATGTCCTGTTATTGTCAAGTAGAAACATCTAGGTGCAACAATGGGTCAGCCGTGAAGTGGTAGGTCACACAAGCTCACAGAAACACTGAGTGCCGAAGCACGTAGCGTGTAAAAATCGTCTGTCCTCGATTGCAACACTCTCCTGGCATCCGCCATCGGACTCTGGATCAGTGGAAATGCGCTCTTTGGAGTGATGAATCACACTTCAGCATCTGTCAGTCCGACAGACGAATATGGATTTGTTGGATGCCAGGAGAACGTTACCTGCTTGAATGCTTTGTGACACTTTTAAAGTTTGGTGGAGGACGAATAATGGTCTGGGGCTGTTTTTAATGGTTCGGACTAGGCCCCTTAGTTCCAGTGAGGAGAAATCTTAACTCTACAGCATACAATGATATTCTAGAAGATTCTGTGCTTCCAACTTTGTGGAAACAGTTTGGAGAAGGCTCTTTCCTGTTTCAGCATGACAATGCCCTTGTGCACAAAGCAAGGTCCATTCAGAAATGGTTTGTTGAGATCGGTGTGGAAGAACTTGACTGGCCTGCACAGAGCCCTGACCTCAACCCTATCAAATACCTTTGGGACGAATTGGAACGTTGACTGCGTGTCAGGGCTATTCGCCAAACATCAGTGCCCGACCTCACTAATGCTCTTGTGGCTGAATGGAAGCAATTTCCCGCAGCAATGTTCCAACATCTAGTGGAATGCCTTCCCAGAAGAATGGAGGCTGTTATAGCAGCAAACGGTTGACCAACTCCAAGTTAATGCCCATGAATTTGGAATGAGATGTTCGACGAGCAGGTGTCCACATATTTTTGTTAATGTAGTGTATCAACAGGAGACATATCTACTGCTTAGATAGTTCCGTCTGAGCCACAGGCTTCATCCCATTCTTTAACTTGTATTTTTGTTTGAGATGCAATCATGAATCCAACATATAATTTGTTATCTCATCACAAGTTAATCGGCTATTTATTGTATTTCAAAAGTGATGTTGAATTGTGTTTGGTTGTCAGTGCAACCAAACATCAACATTTGAAGGAGATTTATATTCTGTTTGGATTGTTCCATCTGTGCTACTGACTTAGTCTGGCTTTATTTCCAGTTTGCCTACAAATAAAACATTTATATGTTGGATTCACGTCTCCATCTCAACCAAAAACCTAAGTTATAGAATAGGACCAAATCAAATTTTATTTAAAGTGCATGTTGATATTTGGTTGTGTTGACAAACAAAACCCAATTCAATATCACTTTTGAAATAAAATAAATAGACTATTAACTTGTGGAGATGTTAACAAATGAAATGTTGGATCAAAATCAAACAGAGCCTGAAACCCTCAGCATATTTAGTTGAATTCTGGGTTTAGTGTATTTTTTTAGTTGAATTCTGGGTTGAATTGAAACAATATCTGTTGATGACTTCCCAAATGCTGTATAGGCCTAAATAATTGAATTATGATATATGAATGATAATGTATGGTCACATTTGATTTGCCCTTTTAAACCTACCCTTTGGAATTACTTGGATAGCATCAGTGAATCTATATAGTTTTTAAGTGGAGTTCTCTCAACAATATTTCACATTGGTAATAGTCATAGACAAATATCATAGCCATGCAGGGCTTGGTTAAAACTCTGGATGGGAGACCAAATGGTAGCTGTAGATAGATCAATTCTCCAGTATGAGGTGCCACCCAGCCTGTTGTTTTTTTTTCTATTCTCATAGTGTATAAAATGTTGAAAATCTGACGTTGTTTAAAGGTACAAATTCAATATATTTTTTACAAGGTTTGTCTATGTTGAAATGTGGTCAACATGATGGCATAATCCTGTGGTTGAAATTTGACCCTCAAAACAACAGTTGATGACTATTTTCAAATCCAATGTATTTTACACGTAAAAATACATTGAACAATTCAATTAGATTAAGAACAACGTTGATTAAACCAGTCCGTGCCCAGTGGGTTGCAGTGCACGAATTGAAGATATTAGTCTATTTTTATCAGACCGTCTTTTTTCAAGATATCTTTAATTATTGACTCGTCCCCTGAAGGAAAGTGGTTAAAGACCCGCTCTTTCTCCTCTCAGAGCCTGCCTTGAAGAAAGAAATGGATCTTTGGGTGAGCGAGGTGTCCTGGTGAGATGAGTCTAATTATCTCTAAGAAAGCAAGTTGGAAAAGGTTTTTTAATTAGGTCTGACTCTGAATCGGTGCGCTGAGAATTTGTGCATTGTGATGGATGGTGTGCGCATCTCCTTAGCTTCTGCAGATAGATTAATAATATGAGGGGGGGTGGAGGGACTCTGGGAGCGGTGCCGGAGGAAGTGGGTGAATGAAGCCCAATCCCATGATTATCATGGGGCAGGTGAGGGAGGGGGAGAGAGAGAGAGAGAACCCCTGAGCGACTGAGCAGTCCTGTTCTAGCACAGTGGATTGGTTAGCCCGTCTCCACACTTCCCTCTCATCTCAGCAGGGGTCCCAGAGTCGCCAAGCCCTTAATGCCTCTCCTCTTCCCCAAACTCTCCAGCTGCTTCGCGGATAGCATGCAAAATACATAATCAGTAGATAATCACAGTCAACTGCTGTGTTTTGAGTAGGCGGAAGGGGTGCTTCGGGGTGGGTGGAAAATGTTGCGTTCGAACACAAAATTGAATCATGCAAAATTCGATATGTGTATATGTTATATAGGGCCCTGTGTTTTAGACAATCATGTCATGTGACCTGGATTTAAAATTGTTATTTAAAGCTTGTTCAACAAACTGTCCCCTTTTCTTTTTATGGCAAATGTTCCAGCACCATCCTTAGACAATTGCTTTCATTTTTGGTGTAATTCTCATTTACGTTAAAGGCTTAAAATAAAGGTTAAAATCTAGATCCTGTGACATGATAATCCAAAACACAGGGCCCTAGATTATGTAGCCTACGTGTGATGTATGTCAAAACAACTATGTATGCAAATGAATCCCAGAACAGAGCATGTGATAATACGATTATATCTACGCTAACTCGATTACAAGCTTGAAAGGCTACTGGAGGTGTGCTTTGGCATTTGAATGCCATCGTAACGCAAACCTTTTTTGGGACAAATTCACACTGTATGAAAAGCCTGGATAGTATTTTCTACAGAAATAAACACGTGTTGAGTCACACAGTTCCTGAGTAATACGCGTACCCAAAAGACTGTGCAAGTGGATGGTCTGAATACAATGAGCTGCTGTATTTATTGCCTTCATATAATTATTGGTGGAGTCCCATCCAAACGGACTATTCATAGGACCTTGGCTGTATTCAACAAAAAGTTATTATATTCAATTTTGCATTCAATTTGAAGTTTTCCACCTGATCACAGCCTTCCACTGTCTAATTTCCTCAAAGGGTACACACTGGCCTGCACACTGCTCTGAATCCTCACTGAACTCTTGGAAGATGAATGGCAGGGATTGAGTGAGTCCTCGTCCCTTTGATGTGGACTAATGGAGAGACCCTGTTCCACCGCTCTCCTCTGTATTCTCATTGGCTACCGAGACGACTGTGGCAGTGCATTTAGACACCCCATCTGATGGCCATCTGAGAAGTTGGTGTTACAGTTAAGGTTAGTCCAACAAGTTGTGTTCGTTTAATTTTTGTTATTTCTCAATATCCACACTTAAACATACATAAATGGATGTGCACACATACACACACAGAGATACTTCAAACGAGACCAAGGCTCATCATCAACAACTGGTAGTTAAAGGGGAATTCAACTGACGAATAAATCAATGAGAAAGAGGAGACCATGGTTCCTACTACTCTAAAGGGACATGATGATTTGGTAAGCATATCATATGCTGTACTACGTATAAGGCCATCCAAAAACAGTCAGCCATTTCATGGTCTATTTCTCCCTTGCAGAGTGGATGAAATGGATGACATTCTGCTTTGTCACACTGCCACGGCTCATAGCTTCAGAAGGCCTCTTGACAAATTAACCCACGGCAGGAGAGTCACTCAGCCCTGTCACTCCTATGAATTTATCATGAGTAACGTCATTCACTCCACGGACAGACTGCTTTACCGTTCCCCTCAACACTCCTCACATCCTCAGAGCTGAGGAAAGAAAAGACTGGGTCAAACTTCAAGTCGACATTACTACATTGGAATGAGAAGAAAAAAGGTAACACTTTCTTTAAGCACATTTATAATGCCTTGAAGACACACAGCCTTACTGAAATTATTTTTAGGGTCCAGTCCACTCAATTAAATAAACATAATTTTGCTTAATGCTGCAGGAAGAAACATCACAATAGTCATGATTTTGTGGAAGTACCCCTCTGTAGGATGAAAGGGATCAAAAATTGAAATAGAGGTAAAACAAATTCTAATATGGATAGACTATTATCATTATCATTAGTAGTACCCCAGATTGAATACCATTAGATTTGGTTATGCCTCATTTAAAATGTTTTAGGCCCTAGTAAATAAAAAAACATGTCATTGGCTTCTGTAGCATAAATGTAAAGGAGGATCATAACGTGGTCCCTTCTTTTAGGCCTAGCTGATGGAGTAGAAGAAGTGATTGTGGGTTCTCGATTTTGGATGTCTCGAAGAACTGGTTCTCAAAATGGTCTTCTATCTTGGGAGCAATGCATGGACCTCTGCTGTGTTCTCGCAGCTTGTCCTCAACATATTGATGAAAAGGGAGTGCATGAGATATTGATTATAATTTAGCATCCAATCATGTCATCCAGTGGATGTACTTGGTCCATTGTGATAGCATGTTATGTTCTATAACTATTACTGTGTATGATCTTAAACCTTCTAGCAGGGCATGTAAACATCTAACGTTACATTTGTGTCACTTAATGGTGAATGTAATCAATATTTTAACCATGGAATCAAGTATTTGTACTTTATGAATAGTTTTAGGTTTCCCATAAATCTGTTGTAGAATATAGCCTCAAATCACGGGGCGAGGCACACAATAAAAAACATACAGACATATTACTGTATCATACAGCAAAGTGTCAAAGCAAAAAAGATCTATGCATTAGAAAACATATCTCGTTATCTTCCTAAACCCTGCATTATGCCCTAATATGCTGATTTAATGGTAATAAACCTACTAGATAGGTCTTTTTCAAAAAGGAAAACATGACTCACTCCTCCAATCAGTTATCGCTAGGAACAATGTTTCATTGCCATAGGAGACCAATTTCAAGTCAATTATATAAACTCCCTGCTGCTCCTGCCCTCTGTAGAGCACTACCAAGTAGCCATGTTGAGGCTCCTCTCATCTTGAAAATCTACGGAGGTCATTATTTTCTTAATTGCGAACTTAACTTACTAAGGGCTCTATTTTATCAAATCTAACGCTATGTTAAATCTAAGCGCAGGCGGTAGCATTATAGGTTCAGGGGTGTGTCAGATATTTTTGCTTTTTTCGCTGTTACAATTATCGGCGAATTTGCTAGTATTGGCACGAAAGGGCTGGGTTTTGATGAATAAATAAGTTGTGGGGTGTGTCGAAGCTTGGCCCCTTACTGGCCAATCAGAATGTGTTCCATAGCAAAATATGTGTTTGATTCAAGTTGTGTATTGCCTTGGAATCAACTCCAATTCCAATGTTTGCCCTTTATAGTTTGGCTTACAGAAACTAAATCAAATGTAAACCTATCTTTGCTAAATACGTTAACTGAAACCCATTTACAGTCCACATTGTCCTAAGTAATTGAATGGCTTCAATAGTAATCACACTTATATAGGGGCCATGCCTACTGTAAATTGCATTATGGCTGAGCATGGAGATGCCAAACATTGTCAATAAGCAAGATGAAATGTATTAATGATAAGGCCTAAAAAGAGAATGAATAATTCAAATCAAAATGAAACAACAACTGGTTTTAAATAGGCTATGTCACACTTACAGGCATCATCATTTCTCCCTGTGGGCATATAATATTAAAACAATGCAGACTATGGAGGGTTTTACGCGCATCCAAAATGGGAACTGCATGGCTAAAATTATGTAGGCCTACCTACAATGCATAGACAAAAAGGGAATGTCAGGTCACTGTTTTACTCCTGTCAAACTATATTTAAATAAAGCTTTGGTGACTAAGATTTATTTCCAAGTGGTCTCAGGAGCCAAACCCTTTATTGACAGTCTTGACTACTTCGCTATTGCATTGGGCAGCACAAAAAAAAGAAGCCTTCATTGAGAGGAGGGAAGGCTATGCTTGGTTTTTAACCAAATAAAATGAATTGGGAAAAAACATTTGTTTTTGAATGTTTTTAAATACAAAGTATACAGGCACCAAAAGCACATAAGGCTACTCTTGTTCTATGTGCATATGGGCAGTGTGCATCACGGCTGGATAGGCTGTGTTTCCACTGTCAGAATTAATTCCATCACCAACTACGTTACCGCTAAAATCATCTTTTGGTTGGTCTTAAATATTCCTGAAATTAGTACTTTGTTTTTAAGGACACGCCTACAATATTTCCAACCCCTCTGAACCTGGCGTTAGGGCTAGAAAATGCCAGTGCACCAGTTTTTATATGACGAAATTGCAAACTAACGTGCGTTTGACACTAGCACCGCCTTAACGCCAGAACGAAATAGAGCCCTAAGTTTTACTTATGCTTCCACTGGCTGGCCATATTGACAGTTGTCAAAATAAGTGTCGATTATCCTAGTTATTACTGTATAAGATGGTTGCCCATTCTACGATGCCAGTCTGTCATTCTCCATGGCTCAACAGATGGACATGCTGTAGACCACAGCTGTTACAGTGATTGACAACTTGACTTTTGATCTCGAGGCTGGTCAATACCACATGTCAATCAACAGCTGGTATGAACACACCATTCATTACATTGCTGGTGGAGTTTTTTTTTAATGGATTTATTTTTATTTAACTAGGTAAGTCAGTTAAGAAAAAATTCTTATTTTCTATGATGGCCTAGGAACAGTGGGGAAACTGCCTTGTTCATAGGCAGAATGACATATTTTTACCGTTTAAGCTCGGGGATTCAGTCTTGCAACCTTTCAGTTACTAGTCTAACGCTCTAACCACTAGGCTACCCTGTCGCCCCCAGTTAGGTTTTTGTGCAAGGAAGAATTGCTAATAAAAGTTTCATATTACTTACAAAACATCTGAGATGTTTACTTGTGTGCATTTATTTAATTGTGTCTAGGTGAATTCTTACTGGATGATAAAGCCGCAGAGACTCACATTGTTATCTGTTGACATACGGATATTCAATGCTATAGCACTGAAGTCCCTTGATGGTTTCAATTGTTGTTGTTTATCTTTTTCTATTTGTAGATCTAGTGGTCACCCTGTTTCATTTAGATGACAGCATATATTGGACATGATGGCTTGATGACATAGTGGACATGATGACATATTGGACATGATGACATAGTGGACATGATGACATAGTGGACATGATGACATAATGGACATGACGGCTTGATGACATAGTGGACATGATGGCCTGATGACATAGTGGACATGATGGCCTGATGACATAGTGGACATGATGGCCTGATGACATAGTGGACATGATGGCCTGATGACATAGTGGACATGATGGCCTGATGACATAGTGGACATGATGCCCTGATGACATAGTGGACATGATGGCTTGATGACATAGTGGACATGATGACCTGATGACATAGTGGACATGATGGCCTGATGACATAGTGGACATGATGGCTTGATGAGGACTGGCGAAGGAGGTGATGGGACCGTCATACGTTCTGCACCTTGGGGTGTGTGCGTGCGTGCGTCCTAGCATGTGAATGTGATGCATCATCCACTGCAGTTTGATTGAGTTACAGCATTGATTCTATGTGGTTTCATCTGACACTATAATGACTTGATTGAATCTAAATGATCATGCAGTCATGTTGTAGCAAGACATGGCCTCAACATCCCAGAGGAAGTTCTGTCTGGGGGAGCCAAGGAATGAAAAAGACAAAGAATGAGGGAGAAAAGATTGCAGAGATCTGATGGGTGCTAAACTGATATAAATCTTATATACGGTAAATTGTGTTTGTAAATGGCAGAAACCCCACGTCCATAGTTAGAGTTTGTAAATGGTGAGGCAAAATGGCTGTTCGCTATTGAAATTTGACTACCGTATGTTAAGAATACTGTATAAGCCTGGCCAAACATTATTCCAATAGCTTATCTTCCCTAATGCAGTATTGGTATAATAATTAAATAGAATGAACATGTATTTCTCAAACTTTGACATGTTATACTTTGGGGGTCAAAACCAAGCTTTTAATTGTGAGTTCCCTTTCATATTGGTAAAAACAAGTCCGGTAAATGACCCCTGTGGGAATATTTGTATTCAAAATGTGCAATTGTCATGGATGTTTTTGTGTTCTGCCTGTAGCGTGTTTTACCAAAGGTTAGGACTGTTATGGAAGTTCCTAATAACCATCCACAAATGTCCCCAAAACCTTCATATGGGTGCTAATATTCAAGCAGTAACACCAATAAAGTATAAATTGTGTCCGTATGTGGTCTCATGAAGCAAAGAGGCTGCTTTCCAACAAGTAAGAAGTAGACACAACACACTGGATATGGTATGATGGTGTTGATACTCTTACAAGCGTGTTTAAATTCTTGGTCATGCATGAAGTGTGATATTGAAAACAACAAGATAATTTGGCTTGAAATATTGTGACTTTAGACAGTTTATTTATTATATTCAATTCTGTGTTTATAACAACATTTGATAAGAATCCATTCTCTTCCATTTTAATGATTTGAGTCAGGGTGATGAAACCTTCATGTTAGCTTTACATAGAGCAGACTAAAGCAAAAATAAGCAAAATAGCTAAGTTTGCTTTCGGCAGAAATATTTGATTCTCCTCCTCTCTTCCAGCTTCAGCGTGGTAACTGTGCTCTACTGTAATGGCCTCCTGTTTGCCTGTCTGTCAGCAGAGAGAGAGGAAGTTGTATGAGTGGATTTAGATTGCATTTCCCCTCCCTTATTGTTATTTTGGGGGAGAATAACAGATTGCTCCTCCACTCAAAGGCAGAAGCAGAAATCACTCTGTGTGTAATGAATCCTTTAGTGTGCCCTCTGCTCGGCTCAAAATGGAATAAATGTGTCATTAGGGACGCGGGTATCATTACCTTGATGAATTACAGAAGGTATAACGATTATGGAAATAGTCATCGACTGATCATCCGTCTCAATTTATTTGTGCTCAGTGCCACTGTGGCCCCGGACTAAAATGGTATCATGTCATGAGTGTACAGCATGTTGACGATGCTGGCCGTGCCCTTACAGCAGTGGGGCTCTTTAGCTCTGATGTACGTCATCCATCCACTGCTCAACAATGGAGTGGACTGGGTAAATGCTAATTGGTCAATTGACTGGTCTGCATGGCAATTGGCCAAGGGAAGTGCCTCGATCATGCCCTTGGGACATGTACCATGAGTACAATTCCTTCAATATGAGACAATTTTTTATAAGACAATTTTCAGGCCATTTCCATATGTGACCTTTTTATGTGTATGCAAATCTGCACAAAATATATTTAGCCTTCACAATGTTTGTCTGCCTATAAGGGTGCTTGTTCGCCCTGTGCGTGCATATATTTGTGTTTTTATCTCAATACACAGACAACAAAATGATCAAGACATTTAGGCCGCCATTGTATCGAATCCCCATGTTGCGAATACATTGTAATATGATTCATTTGCACCACACTATGGCATCTATAATTTGCACCACACTATGGTCAATTTGGTAAGCCTGCGAGACAATAAATCACAGTTATGTCAAGCATGCTCATTAGACTTAAATTTATGAAAATTGCATGGGATATGAAGATTTGCAAAGGTCCAGACTCAGTGAATACTGTGTGATAGAGTCTCTCTGGGGAGTTTCTAATCGCTGCTGCAGGAATATGGGATAATGGAGAACATATCTCTTCATTAAATGGGGGAAGGAGGAGTACAGTACAGAAAATTGCAGTACAGTTCATTCAGGCAATGATATACGGGTCTCTGTTTTGTTGCCCCTGCAATTTCAGCACACAGTACCGTATCTCATGCATGTGTAAAAAACAAGTTCCGTTTCTTGGTAGAACAAAGGTTTATTACTGAATCACTGTAATCGGCGGAATAATGTTTTTTTTTTGTGTAAATGCTGCATTCCAACTACTTTGCATTATCTTAAGAAAAAAGTACAACAGCTACATTAGGTTGTGGTGTGGACTCTTATATTTTTTCAATTGACTGTTATGCACACTCCAAGCATTTGTCATAAATCAATGGTTTTTCTTTTTTTTAAACGTGCAAACATTCAAAATGATTTTCAATCATCTTTCTAGCTGAGTTAAAGTCAAAACTCGCTAGTCACCCATGTTTCAAACACAGCGATTGTATTGTGAGCTACATAAAGCTGTGCCATTTCTTTCAAGTGACATCTTTTAATTTACACTTCTTTCTATGTCTTATTTTGTGCAACAATGAGCCATTGAAAGTCACACTTACTGTACTTAAATGATACTACCATGATTGATGATGATGTCGCAGTCTAAAACATTTCTCCTCCTCAGTAACTTTGATTGTACATCATTTATGGGAGAATGGTCAGTGATTGGTCCATACAAATGTGACAGTCAAGCTGACAAGCCAGTCGATCATTTGGGGTGGCAGGTAACCTAGTGGTTAGAGTGTTGGGCCAGTAACCGAAAGGTTGGTGGATCGAATCCCTGAGCTGACAAGGTAAAGATCGGTCTATCTGCCCCTGAACCAGGCAGTTAACCCACTGTTCCTATGCTGTCATTTTAAATAAGAATTTGTTCTTAACTGACATGCCTAGTTAAATAAAGATAAAATAATAGAAAAATTCAAGCAGCTGAAAGTAACTTATTTCTGAAGTCAGGTAGTCTTTGTGGTGGTTGTTTTTCAAAGTAATTGGTCATTTGGATTTTACCTAGACTTTTCAATTTAGAATATACCTATTGCATTTGTTTCATATTTAATTTCCTTTCCACCTCCCCAATCAACTATGTAATTGCTTATTTATCTGCAAAGTGAAATCATGAACTATTCCTTGTCATTTCATGTTTTTTTAGCAAGTCTGACTCAAATGGTTAAATCCCCAACATCTTTCAAACTATTGTAGGTTCTAACAGTGGTGCAATACATTTAATATCAGTGACGTAACATTGTGGGGCTTTTACCTCAGGCAACATTCGAATCCCTTCCGTATAACCAAAGGTGAAAGCTTTGTTGTCCCTTTTGAAGGGATTCATTTCCACATGAAAGGAGAGGTTCTGTCCAATCCTTTTATACAGCTCCATTTAGTTGTTGAGAACAATAGTGTATCAACAAAAGGCTACATCCTCCACACGATGTGGCTAACACACTGTACATACACTAGAGCTTAATAGCCATTGATACTCTTTAATGTTATGTACCTATTCATGTAACTGACAAAACAGGCCATTATTCTGAACATACTGATAGCCTCACGGTGTCTGATTCCACAGTGGCAGATTCCCACATAGAGGCTGGAAACGGAATGAGTCAAGTAGCATCACTGTCCTTATGGCTTGACCCATATGTTTCCTCTGGTGAGTCAGTGCATCTGTAACCCACATGGAGCCCTTTATACCTTAATGTATGTATGCTTTGCTCCTAGGCTTCAGTGCGGAAGTTTCTAGTTCTTATTGTATATGCATATGAATGCTGGGGCAGCTGCAGAAGTAACAACAGCAGAGGAAAGTAAGATGCTATTATTTCCAAGTGTAATACACAGAGGGCAGAGTTGGCATTTTTGGGACTATTTCATTGGTTCAATGCTGGGCAAGCTACAATAATAAATAATGCATTATGATTCAAATATTCTAATTTTAGCTAATGATATGTCAAGTTTGTCTGTCAGTATCACAACACTTTGTAGTCTATGTGTACTGTATGTTGATAAGAATGTTATTATCTCCAATAGAGGGCATAGTAGACTGTATAGACATGTTAGTGCTTTTGTGTGTGGTAGAGAAACCCATTCCTTCCAGTAGTTCTTAGTTTACAAGGCTCTGAAAATGCATTAGAACATATACCACTGAAATGAGAGAAGGTGAGAAGTTTTATTTACTGTAGCTGTGATCTGAATGGAGCATGGAGGTGAAACTGAAACTTGCCTTTTGCGCAAAATAACTGTAAAAACAAATGAGATATCCGAGTGCTATATGCAATGTGGATACCAGGTAAAGCTGTGTCTGAGTGGAAAATAGTGGGTACTATCATATCACTGAAGTGGTTTGGATTGCCACACCAGGGTCAGACAATAGCAAAAGTGTTAGTGATAAAAAGGGACTTTTTGTCTCTTCAAGGACTGACTTTCAGAGTTGACAGTTTGCTCTTTTAGCTCTTCACCTCAATGACAAAACTTTGAGTTCCTTCATCTTTTTGTTCAACTGTTGTACTATCCAACACTTTCTTTTTAAAACTAAACTTGGAACATGTTGCAGAAGAGACATATTTGTGCGTTGGAGCCTGTGAGGTAGGGGACATTTGTTTTTTTACAAAAATGTATCTCCTATTTCTTTTTTACTCTGGCATGCCCTTGAGCAAATATTCAAAGGCAGTTTTAGATAGATTTCTGGGCACTTGCCATTCATGCAGATAATGCCATTTGATGAAGGCAACGTTTTGATGTGTCGGGATGATAATGGCGAACCCACGGTTGGCCTCGTTGGGTAGAGAGAAGCTGTTTTCTGTGATAACTTCATTGCTGCATGTGGTCGAACGTGGGGGAAATTCAGGAAGGGGGATTAAAAAAACTGCCCAGTCAGAGTAGTATTGTTAGTCCCCCTACTGTGCACTGGACCTGCCACAGCTATAGTTTACGTTTCTGATGTGCCAAGGTATTGCCGGACCCCTCTTGTTTTAGAACCTGGCAGAGCCCTTGCCTCAAGAGTTTTTAGGTGGGATTAGTCAATGCTTTTGTAATTAATGAAACTGCTTCCCCCCCCTGTTGATCCTTTAAATGCTAACATTTGAATACCATCAGATTGAGTTAAAAAGTTGTTTATTAATCTTTCTGATTCAAGTAAATTCAAAGCAATAAGCCAAATGTTACATGAGTAAAGAGGAAGGCAATGGGATGTAATCTCAAAGATCTAGAAAGTTTATACACTTTTCACACACACTCGCACACACACAGACACAGACACACACACAGACACACACACAGACACACACACACACACACACACACACACACACACACACACACACACACACACACACACACACACACACACACACACACACACACACACACACACACACACACACACAGTTATTCAAAGTAGGCTGGCCTATATATTTAGAGATATGACTAGTGTGATGAGTAATTCCATCCATAAATAAAGCATTTGTACTGGACATGTATAGGCTACCTATCATTTTATTTTGAAGTGATGGTAGCCTACCGTTTTCACTTGTTACAAAAATAAATGGAGATGTAAATTAATACCTACCTTAGGCTTCTCCCATTACTCAAATGCTTTATGCAATTTGTCATGAGCGGTGGCATGTGACACACAAGGGACAGTTTCCAAGGATATCAGAAGCACCTATATAGAAGAGTGGAGCGCACTCAGCCCAGTGGAGGCTGATGGACTCGCTGCGCATTTCTCCTGCTAACAAGTGTATCCAGGACAAAACACCAGCATTATGTAATTGGAGAGCGTCGTCTGCACTACTAAAAAGCCTCAATATTATTAAGACGTCCGCATTTACATGACGACCAAAAAGAGGCAGTCTGAATTGCTGCAGACAAGGAAATTGATAGCTTACCCCTGAGCGGACTAAGATAATTGTAAGAAATCTTGGCAGTACGTGTTCTTGACACGTACTGAAATCTTGATATTCAGCACCGCACACCTTCAAACTGCATGACATCGTTGTCTCCGTGGTCTGTTATTAAGGAATTTGCAACAACGAAGACTACTTGGCACACATTTTATTTTCAAGGATATTGAGGGTGTGAGTGCGTGAAATTTCACTCACCATCATCACCGACGGACAAAGCTGGGCGCAAGTTTGGATGTCTCTTGTGGAAGTTGTTCAGCGGCTCCGGACAACGGGACTGTTCAGTTAGTTCCTCCAGGTAAGGAAGGGAAAAAACTATTACCTTTGGTGCTGACACATGCGTGTTTAATTTTCACTGAAATTCTACTATTTTCAATATTCAAATCGATGATTTTATCCACAAACATGGACAAATAATAGCCTAAATAACGTCAGATGTAGTGTTCTATAGGCTACAGGTTCATGGCAGTAAATTAGGCCTACTGTTTATTCAGAACAGATTCGTTTTTTATATAAACTTGATCGCATAAGGCATGGATAAAAAAAAAATTAAAAGGAAAAGTCCATTCAAGTACTTGCTTTAGCAGTGTGGCATACAATTGTCCACCACTCAGTAAATTGGCATTGGGTTATTATTAGCCTATCCATCATCATTCCTATAGGTCGAAGTAAAACGACTGTTCTATGTCCCCTGGGTAGTTTGTTCATTCTTGAGTTTATCTGTTCATGGGTCTTACTGTCTGTCTAGATCAGGGATGGGCAACTTTGATGGGGTGGGGGCCCCAAAAAAATCTGAACTCATAATTAGTGGCCGCTGTGGCTCACGGGTCTGCATACCCACATCCATAACCACACATGCAGTCAACTGATTTGTGCAATCAATCTATTTGTGCAGTTAAACTACTTACTTCTTAACTAAATACAAAATACCAGTAGCCAGGGCCAGTCCTAGCCTGTTGGGGGCCCTAAGTGAGATTTGAATGACCCCCCATCTCGTGATCATGCAATTTGACACATTTTGCTATGGAGGAAATTGTGAAATTTTATGACCATTTTCATGCAATTCTATTCATTTTGCCATGGGGCAGAGATTTTGTTTGCAGTTTTACAGCTAATTTCCTGCAATTCAACATATTCGGCCATGACTTATGCCATGTTAATATGATATTTGAGTGCGATAGCTACCTAGCTACTAACTTAGCAAGTTAAATGCACAACTGCAGCATTTAGCACCTTTTAAAAAGTTAACTTAATAGTTATAAGATATCTAGCCGGCAAACGTTTAGTTGAGAATTCTATACTGTAACTGGAACACCTGGCGCGTGCTGCACAACAGTGAGTAACTCACAAGGCTCCCATCTTTGTGTGCTTGTAAACAAACACCACCTGACTGGGGACTACCGGTAAGCTTCATAATGAAAAATTATGTGACAGGTGAAATGAAGAATGCGATCTTCTTTATCTCCTAACATATTGCACTAATTATAGTTTCAACGGTATTGACAATATTGAAAAACCATTCCATGGCTTTTATCAAATACCTCTGTATACGGTATATACGATATACCGCCCAGCCTAATTTCTAAATTGCACCTTGTGTATTCTACTACTCTATGTCTCAACAATAAGTTCAACATAAATGCAACATGCAACAATTTCAAATACTTTTTTGAGTTACATTTCATATAAGGAAATCAGTCAATTGAAATAAGTTAATTAGGCCTTAATCTGTGGATTTCACATGACTGGGAAATCACATACCTTAAAAAAAAGTAGGGGCGTGGATCAGAAAACCAGTCAATATCTGGTGTGACCGCCTCATGCAGCGCGACACATCTTCTTTGCATAGAGTTGATCAGGATGTTGATTGTGGCCTGTGGAATGTTGTCCCACTCCTTCAATAGCTGTGCAAAGATCCTGGATATTTGCGAGAACTGGAGCACCCTGTTGTACACGTTGATCCAGAGCATCCCAAACATGCTCAATGGCTGACATGTCTGGTGAGAATGCAGGCCATGGAAGAACTGGGACATTTTCAGCTTCTAGGAATTGTGTACAGATCCTTGCGACGTGGAGCCATACATTATCATGTTGAAACATGAGGTGATGGCGGCAGATGAATGGCACGACAATGGGCCTCAGGATCTTGTCACGGTATTTCTCTGCATTCAAATTGCCATTGATAAAATGCAATTGTGTTTGTTGTCAGTATCTTATGCCTGCCCATACCATAACACCACCGACACCATGGGGCACTCTGTTCACAATGTTGACATCAGCAAACCACTCGTCCACACGACGCCATACAAGCTATCTGCCATCTGCCCGGTAAAGTTGAAACTGAGATTCAGCAATGAAGAGAACACTTCTCCAGCATGCCAGTGGCCATCAAAGGCAAGCATTTGCCCACTGAAGTTGGTTACGCTGCCAAACTGCAGTCAGGTGAAGACCCTGGTGAGCAAGACGAGCAAGCAGATGCGCTTCCTTGAGACGGTATCTGACAATTTGTGCAGAAATTCTTTGGTTGTGCAAACCAACAGTTTCATCAGTTGTCTGAGAGGCTGGTCTCAGACAATCCCGCAGGTGAAGAAGCCGGATGTGGAGGTCCTGGGACTGGCGTGGTTACACATGATATGCGGCAGTGAGGCTGGTTGGATGTACCGTCAAACTGTCCCTTGTGTGCCACATGAGCGGTGGCATGTGACGGTGTGCAAGGATATCAGAAGCACCCATATAGAAGCGTGGAGGACACTCAGCCCAGTGGAGGCTGGTGGACTCGCTGCGCATTTCTCCTGCTATCAAGTGTATACAGGACAAAACACCAGCATTATGTAATTTTTATTTATTTTTTATTTTACCTTTATTTAACTAGGCAAGTCAGTTAAGAACAAATTCTTATTTTCAATGATGGCCTAGGAACAGTGGGTTAACTGCCTGTTCAGGAGCAGAACGACAGATTTGTACCTTGTCAGCTCGGGGGTTTGAACTTGCAACCTTCCGGTTACTAGTCCAACGCTCTAACCACTAGGCTACCCTGTCACCCCAAGGCCTACTGTTTGGAGCACGTTGTTGTACACGTTGATCCAGAGCATCCCAAACGTGGCTTATGGTAGAGAAATTAACATTAAATTCCCTGGCAACAGCTCTGGTGAACATTCCTGCAGTCAGCATGCCAATTTCATGCTCACTCAACTTGAAACATCTGTGGCATTGTGTTGTGTGACAAAACTGCACATTTCAGAGTGGCCTTTTATCTTCCCTAGCACAAGGTGCATCTGTGTAATGATCATGCTGTTTAATCAGCTTCTTGATGTGCCACACCTGTCAGGTGGATGGATCATCATGGCAAAGGGGAAAGTCTCATTAACAGGTATGTAAACACATTTGTGCACAAAATGTGAGCGAAATAAGATTTTTGTTCATATGCAAAATTTCTGGGATTTTTTTATTTCAGCTCATGAAACATGGGACCAACACTTTACATGTTGTGTAAAAAAATCCCAGAAATTTTGCATATGAACAAAAATCTTATTTCGCTTTTGTGCACAAATGTGTTTATACACAAATGTGTTTATATATATATATATATATATATATATATATATATATATACTGAATGTACCAAAAATTAAGGACACCTGCTCTTTCCATTACATAGAATGACTAGGTGAATACAGATGAAAGCTATGATCCCTTATTGATGTCACATGTTAAATCAACTTCAAACAGTGTAGATGAAGGGGAGGAGACAGGTTACAGAAGGATTTTTAAGCCTGCAGACAATTGAGACATGGATTTTGTATGTGTGCAATTCAGAGAGTAAATGGGCAAGACTGAAGATTTAAGTAGCTTTGAACGGTGTATGGTAGGTGCCAGGTGCACCTGTTTGTGTCAAGAACTGCAATGCTGCTAGGATTTTCACACTCAACAGTTTACCGTGTGTTTCAAGAATGGTCCACCACCCAATGGACATCCAGACAACTTGACACAACTGTGGGAAGCATTGGAGTCATCCTGGGCCAGCATCCATGTGGAATGCTTTCGACATCTTGTATAGTCCATGCCCTGGCGAATTGAGGCTGTTCTGATGGCAAAAGGGTGGGGTGCAACTCAATATTAGGAAGGTGTTCTTAATGTTTCATACACTCAGTGTGAATGTTTTTGGAAATGTACCCATGGGCTGGCAGTTGCCCATCCGTCGGCCTAGATACATAAATACATGATAGTGAATGACGGCTGGGCCTATTCTCCTGCATAGGGTCAATTCTGCATAGGGAAATATTTGTATTGGGATAATGTGATGTTTGGTACTTGTGTGTATGTTGTTATTTGTGACCTGGCAATACCCCTGACTACATGTATATATAATATTGCATAATGTATAGGCTAATTCATAAGGCATTATAAATGCCTCATATTGCATTATGAAGAGGTTATGCACAGGAATTGTTACCAACATCCCATATGCCTGTTATGGACATATGAACTAAAAACAGCCATCAGAAATAATGCCACAGGAGATGTTGCTTGGGGTTGGGACTGCAGTTCATTAAGTCCCCAGTTCATTACACCTTATTACAGCCATTACTTAGCCTACCTATAATTCACCTGATTCCCCCAGTCATGACGGAGAATAATTGATTTCATTTGAGTGTTTTTCTCACTTTGAAGCTGATAGCGCAGGCGGTCACTGAGACCTGGTCCACCTAAATTAAATCAGACAACTTCTAATATATTGCTTTACCACATTCACAATCAAACTTTCAGATAAGCTTTATTGTGATAAAGGAGTATATAGGAGTTTCTGGCTTTATACTGAGCCATTTAACACAAATGGTACATAAACTGAACAATGTTTTGCCTATTTTTTGACACTTGTCAACACAAAACACATGAAATATATCGTGGGTTGCAAAATATGATGGTCTGGAAGTAGTTTCATTTAATTTATTCCATAGGCCTACAATGTAAATACGATTTGTATTTCAATCACACATGTCAGTTGCCTCATTTAGGAAGGTGTTAACATTTTTTTGAAGACAGTCCAGAGGGGTGGTGCTGGGTGGGACATCTCCCTCCCTCCTGTTATCTTGCTCATTACATTTATATGGTCTCTTCCTGTGGACGCTCAATTGTTGATCATATGAAATGTTACATTAGATATGTCAAATTGCATGGCTGAGGCATATGTTTCAACACATCAGAGTAAACATGTGAAGGTTAATGCAGCTTGTCAAACTCTGCACAGATCCCTGGTCCCAGCAGATAGTTTTTATGGCATAATTTGCTTTGCATAATTGCTGGCCTCTATCTTCTACTGTTAACACACAGCCTGCTACTGTTAACACACAGCCTGCTACTGTTAACACACAGCCTGCTACTGTTAGCAAACAGCCTGCTACTATTAACACACAGCCTGCTACTGTTAACACACAGCCTGCTACTGTTAACACACAGCCTGCTACTGTTAACACACAGCCTGCTACTGTTAACACACAGCCTGCTTGTTAACACACAGCCTGCTACTGTTAACACACAGCCTGCTACTGTTAACACACAGCCTGCTACTGTTAACACACAGCCTGCTACTGTTAGCACACAGCCTGCTACTGTTAGCACACAGCCTGCTACTGTTAACACACAGCCTGCTACTGTTAACACACAGCCTGCTACTGTTAACACACAGCCTGCTATACTGCTGTTTGGCCGATCTGTTATCTTACCTGTTTTTTCTGAATTCTCACTGAATCCTCTTGCCGCTGTTTGAGTTTTTGGCTGAGAGACAGATTGATATTCTAGTTCTTACAATCGATATTGTTTATAAATCAATATGGATGGAGTATATTTTATTGATTTTATATGACTGTAGACGAAAGCAAGGAATTGTGTCCTTACGTTTATTCAAACTAGTGTAGATTACATTTGGAAATAAATGAATGAATGAGACTCTAGTAATGTTTTGTTGCAGCAGTGCCATGGGTGAAAGTTATACGGTACTACATTATTGCATTTTAAGGTAGGTGAACAAGCTTTTGGATCTCAATCAGAATGACAATGACAGTTTCTCTTTGAAATTGTCTTTAATAAAAAGACTGATATATGTGGCACATGATATGGTCTTTATAAATACACCTGAAAAAGTCCCAATGGATACATTTATCTCCCTGGAATTAATTTGGATAAGCACAATACAAGTTATACATAAAATGTATGCATGCATGACTGTAAGTCACTTTGGATAAAAGCATCCCGCTTAATGACATATATTATTTTATTATTACATTACATAGTTTGACAGTGTGGCAGCAGACACTTGATGGCTGTACTCTGAAAGTCAACCAAATACTTTTTGGAGGATTGCATGCTCTTGAAATGTACTCATGGTAGGGATATTTGATGACAGCCTGTGATGTATTGCCACCATCATTCTTAACACATGTTAAGGGCAGTTGGCTACCAGAACTGTCCTGCAATTTGTTTTAACACCTACTACTGTAAGACTGTAGCTATTTTAAACCATAGCCACTATTGAAACACATAGCATCTGGACTTAGTATCCAAGTCACTTATTTGGCTAACTGAAATATGGACACTTCAGATGCTTTGGCTGTATGTTTTCCTTTGGAATTGTGTAACATCTATGTGAGCCATACACACCTTTGTACATTGGTTTCCAGCAACTCCTGCTCAGTATAGTTATGGGCTGTACTTGTTTTTCACTAGCCAAACTCAGCAGGCAAAATGTGGCATTGGGCATCATAATGATGTTTTTCTGGTAGTGAACTGTTTCTTTTCAAGTGACGTCAGATGGCTTGTGTGATGACTAACCTTTTCTGAGACCTGAAGACTTGCCTAGGCTTTAACTCAGCTGGAAAACACAGTATTAAGGCACACAGACGACACAGGTTCAAACTCAGACTATATATGTTTTAGACAGCTATTGTTTTATCATGAAAGAAAATAAATTGTTCTCCAATACGCGGTTCCTTAAGTGCTTGAAAAACTAAGCTGTGTGCATTGCAGCTTTGGTTTGTTTCTGCCTTTTATTTCTGGGCCGAAAGCCACCTGCGATTAGCCACATGGTGGCATCCTGCTGACCAGGCGCCAGGGGCCATACCCGACTCACTGGAGCCTGTCTCTGGAACCAACAGATTTACATTCATATTCCTCACTGGCAAGCATATGTCAGCTTTTAGCAAGAGGACCGTAGTAATAAGATTGATCAGGAGCGGGGCTGGCATCGTAACAAAGCACCTCAGGTATCTTTCGATCAACACTTAGTAGGGAGACTGGTCTGCGGTAACATTGATCTACCCAAATTCTCATCTTGTTGCCTGTGTAACTTGAACCCTTCTTTGTCACAGATATCCTCCTATCCATAAATGACGGCCTTCGATCGCACTGTATCATGCAGTACGCACCGAAAATACAGTTTGAACACAGTGAGAACTTGGAAAGATGCTTTAGTTCTCGTGATATCCATGTGTCGTTTAATGCTACAGGATTTCAATAAAAAATGTGTGAAGAAAGCAACCCACTCTAGACGTGGAACTAGAGTACAAAGCTTGAAAATCTCAGAACGATCTCTTTGATCACCCTAAATGTTGCTTTTGAACCCTCTCTTTCTAAGGTCTGGACAGTGTTTGCCATACAATGCAATATTGGCCTTTGCAAGCTTCCTCTGAAAAGGAGCTGCCAAGTGCTTCAGGTCAGGCTCTTTTGTGTCCCTCAGACAGCCCAGTGGGATGTTGGATGTCAGCTCTGCTCGTCGATGGAGCCACTTGACGACCTCAATAATTCAGTTGAGGTGACCTGGGTAATGCCAAAAGCCCCTGGTCTGGCAGGCTGATGAAGAGCCATGATAGACCAGGGCCAGCTGCTAGTTCCTGAGGGACCCTACTCAGCAACACTTCTCCCCCATTCTCAATGGGGGTGAAGACAGAAAATATTTAAAAAATCAAGACATTGAGTAGTTTGGGGGAAAAAATGTTGTAATGATATACAGGTCAATGGTCATTGACATCCAGCACGCCATCACTTGTATTCAAGAATTTGGTCTTTTTCACCCCCAGAAATTAAGAAACAGCCAGCGCAACGTCAGTGGAATTTCAGATGGATGGTTCTTTAATAAGGGCTGCGGTCTTTCTGTATTCTGATAGTGTGTTATCATGACCTATATATTCTTCCCCATAATGCTGACACCTGTAGAATAAAATCCCCCAGTTAATTTGTTCTGTTGTTTGATTAATGCACATCTTTAAGTGGTAATATACTGATTATATTATTCTCTGTTAAGTGCATAAACTCCATACGATCATGTTGTCCCTAATTTTGTCGTGCATGTAACAATTCACAGATGGCTCCAGTTTTTTGACTATGTAGTAGTAGGCTTCATTCTTTGCACAAACAGAATCCTATCACAATTAGCTTTCCCTGATTGTTTAGACTGTCTTACTGAGGTTGTTAACGTGGAGTCAGACTCTTTCAGTAATCACAATTTCTTCCTGTAACCAATTCATGAGTTGAATGTATTGCCAGCTCACATTGTATGACTAAAATATATCTCAGGAGAAATGGAAGGGTTTATCCTGGCTTGTAAAAAGAAAATATGCCTTTTTATCTACATCCAGACTCAGCACTTTTGAGTAACATCCAGCATTTTAATGTTTAACCAATAACATGGTTTGAATGCACACAGCATTCGGTTTCAATTTTGCTTTAATCCATACATATTATGTCTATTTTGAAGCTTCAACATTTATGCCACCTCATATGCCATTGCCAGTAAACAAGTACTTTAGGAACAATCCAAGTATAATTTACTACCGAGACATAAATAAGGATATGTGCAATTTAGCATTTAGGAATGTTTGAGAAATGTTTTGCCAATCAGTAATTGAAGTGTGACACTCTATTTTAATTTCCTCACCAGTTTCATTTGAGGCTTCAGTCCCATTTTCTTTCAGTTATTAGAAAATGTGTTTGACAAATGTTATGTTCATCATGCCATATTTTGAAATATCATGCCATATTTTTCATTCAACCACTCATTGTCAGTTTACGTCAGTGCCTTACAACCTCATTACAACTCCACCACTGCCCAAATGTAATTTATTTCTCTAAGAGCATACTGATCATTGTGCTATTTGACTGTACATTTTTACAATTCCGTTGATGATATATTTTCAGATGCATTCAACTCATGCAGGTATTCAGGCCTAATTAATTTAAATGTGGTGAATATTCACAACCTCGGCCAAGCAGCCATTCCTACACAGTTCCATTAAGTTAATTTAGATTCATAATATTCAGTACCTACTGTATACAATAAACAACTTATATCTCTGTACTGATGTGTATTATTTAGAAAAGAAATGGAACATTGAATTAAGGCAGTAGCTAATGGAACATTGAATTAAGGCAGTAGCTAATGGAACATTGAATTAAGGCAGTAGCTAATGGAACATTGAATTAAGGCAGTAGCTAATGGAACATTGAATTAAGGCAGTAGCTAATGGAACATTGAATTAAGGCAGTAGCTAATGGAACATTGAATTAAGGCAGTAGCTAATGGAACATTGAATTAAGGCAGTGGCTAATGGAACATTGAATTAAAACAGTGGCTAATGGAACATTGAATTAAGACAGTGGCTAATGGAACATTGAATTAAGGCAGTGGCTAATGGAACATTGAATTAAGGCAGTGGCTAATGGAACATTGAATTAAGGCAGTGGCTAATGGAACATTGAATTAAGGCAGTAGCTAATGGAACATTGAATTAAGGCAGTAGCTAATGGAACATTGAATTAAGGCAGTAGCTAATGGAACATTGAATTAAGGCAGAGGCTAATGGAACATTGAATTAAGGCAGTGGATATGATACATACACTACCATTCAAAAGTTTGGGGTCACTTAGAAAGCAATTTTTTTTAAAGCTAGTTTTTTTGCTTCTTTAATCAGCACTACAGTTTTCAGCTGTGCTAACGTAATTGCAAAATGATTTTCTAATGATCAATTAGCCTTTTAAAATGATAAACTTGGATTAGCTAACACAACGTGTCATTGGAACACAGGAGTGATGGTTGATGATAACAGGCCTCTGTACACCTATGTAAATGTTCCATAAAAATCTGCTGTTTCCAGCTACAATAGTCGTTTACAACATTAACAATGTCTACACTGTATTTCTGATCAATTTGATGTTATTTGAATGGACAAAGAAGTCCTTTTCTTTCAAAATCAAATACATTTCTAAGTGACCCTAAACTTTTGAAAGGTAGTGTATAAGGGGAGGTGTGAGTCTGATAACAGTATAGGGTATGTATATAGGTTGCCTGGAAATAGATAAACAGACTTTCAATAGGGCATGGAAAAACATACTATTACCGCTTCAGATAGCCTACAACATGTCAATATCTCTCTTTCTATGTGATCTTAGGCAACATTTTTATATTTGTTTTTTATATCCAAAGAGCGATAATGATTGCCTCATATTCTGCGATTTTGCTTGTGTCAGCAGATTTTTTGCTTTGTATTAAAACTCAATGAACATTATTCATTTGAGTGTCGTTGTGCTTAAAGCTGATTGGTTGGATTTGTAGATATCTCGTTGCTGTTTATTATTTGGTGTCCTGTCTCACATGAAGAGATGCATTTCACCTCCGTGTCAAGGCCACCTCAAGTGAATCGCTGTATATTTCAGAGAAATAAATCCCTGTTAGTTCTGGTTAAAGTTGGAATCTTAACACTGTTAAACTCCCTCTGAGATCATTGCACAACAGTACACGTTGAACAGAACAGCGGAGTATGTACTACATTTTTTGTAGTACACTCCTTTTCAAAGACAAAACTATAACAACTGTATTGGTACGTCCAGTGGCTCTGTTTCACCTTGCTCATATCTCAGCTTTAAGGTGAGGTCTATACTAATGTAAGACGTTGACATACTTCAGCATTGGTGTCCACTGATGCCGGAGTTTCTGGATTTCTCAATTGTAAAAAAACATAAAGGTTTCTGCAAAGACACCTGAATGTATTTAATGATAAAACTCACAGCCTCTGTGAAAGGACACACACACACACACACACACACACACACACACACACACACACACACACACACACACACACACACACACACACACACACACACACACACACACACACACACACACACACACACACACACACACACACACACAGCTAACTCAATAAAAATCTTGTATTAGCATGGTCCCTGTTGTAAAGCTTTAGACAGATTGAACAGAAATCTGGTTCTGATGGGACCCAGACTAGAACACAGGCAGAGCCAGGAAATCTGATGGCATCCAGATTAAAACACAGGCAGAGCCAGGGAATCTGATGGCATCCAGACTAGAACACAGGCAGAGCCAGGGAATCTGCTTTCAACAGACAAACACTTCTGTGTCTCCAAAATCACTGGTGTCAGGAGGGAACAGGCAGCAGCTGATGGAAGAGTGCCCTTGTTACTCCTCACCCCATTCCAGAGAGTTAGAGAGAGGGAAGAGAAAGGAGAGAGGAGAGGATAGAGACTCGACAAGATGAATTATGCAAAGCTGTCAGAGCCGGCTATTGTTGGAGGTGCTGGCTGTGTTAAAGTGAGCCGGCCTGATCCCCACCACCCTCCATCACCACTTTCACGACTCCCTTGGCAAAGGACCGTACGGTCCCTGCAAAAACAAATAGGAAAGGGCGAGGCCACAGAGTGGAAAGGATGGGAAGGGCAGCTAGCTTGGCATCGTGGTGGCAAGTGGAACATCTGGGAGAGGGGGACACGATGGAAACGATAACCATACGTTTTTATTGGCTTTATTTACAGACTACAGAGTCAGGTGTTACGTCAGGTGGTAAACGATAACCATGTGTTTTTATTGGCTTTATTTACAGAGTCAGGGGTTACGTCAGTTGGTAAACGATAACCATGTGTTTTTATTGGCTTTATTTACAGACTACAGAGTCAGGGGTTACGTCAGTTGGTAAATGATAACCATGTGTTTTTAATGGCTTTATTAACAGACTACAGAGTCAGGGGTTATGTCAGGTGGTAAACGATAACCATGTGTTTTTAATGGCTTTATTAACAGACTACAGATTCAGGGGTTACGTCAGGTGGTAAACGATAACCATGTGTTTTTATTGGCTTTATTTACAGACTACAGAGTCAGGGGTTACGTCAGTTGGTAAACGATAACCATGTGTTTTTAATGGCTTTATTAACAGACTACAGATTCAGGGGTTACGTCAGTTGGTAAACGATAACCATGTGTTTTTATTGGCTTTATTTACAGACTACAGAGTCAGGGGTTACGTCAGTTGGTAAACGATAACCATGTGTTTTTAATGGCTTTATTAACAGACTACAGAGTCAGGGGTTACGCCAGGTGGTAAACGATAACCATGTGTTTTTAATGGCTTTATTAACAGACTACAGATTCAGGGGTTACGTCAGGTGGTAAACGATAACCATGTGTTTTTATTGGCTTTATTTACAGACTACAGAGTCAGGGGTTACGTCAGTTGGTAAACGATAACCATGTGTTTTTAATGGCTTTATTAACAGACTACAGAGTCAGGGGTTACGTCAGGTGGTAAACGATAACCATGTGTTTTTAATGGCTTTATTAACAGACTACAGAGTCAGGGGTTACGTCAGGTGGTAAACGATAACCATGTGTTTTTAATGGCTTTATTAACAGACTACAGAGTCAGGGGTTACGTCAGTTGGTAAACGATAACCATGTGTTTTTAATGGCTTTATTTACAGACTACAGAGTCAGGGGTTATGTCAGGTGGTAAACGATAACCATGTGTTTTTATTGGCTTTATTTACAGACTACAGAGTCAGGGGTTACGTCAGGTGGTAAACGATAACCATGTGTTTTTATTGGCTTTATTTACAGACTACAGAGTCAGGGGTTACGTCAGTTGGTAAACGATAACCATGTGTTTTTAATGGCTTTATTAACAGACTACAGGTGATAATTGCTGGCTTTTGGACCCAATCTTATTACAAAATAATGCTTTTTGTTTATTGATGGAAATATCAGTCGATGACAATCACACTTATAGGTCTATAGGTTAATGTTCTTTAGTGGAATTAAATTGGGGCGTGTGTATTTTCATTAGTCATCATTTATCTTATTTATCAAACACAACTATCACATGCGCACAGCATACAGAGCTTATTTTGAGCTTGAAACGTGTGATTTGATAAGACCAGTCATTGCACAACAATTCTAAAGGCAATCGCATGGCCACGATTAAAAAGAGCTACTATTTTTATTTCTCAACTGACAAATTGAAGGGCGCCTCCCATTTGCCATTCAAGTGCATAGTCAACGGTAGGCAGTCTATCACCATGCCACCCAATGTGAGCTGGAGGCAGTATGCATTTTCAAGACATATACTTAATTTTTTAAAACCTGAACGTTTACTTCAGATTGTGAGGCATGTCTTTCCGTGTTTCAAAGTAGCCTAGGAACCATAGAAACGTAGAGGCAATTATTTTATAAAGACTTCCTCATATGCAGTTGAAACCAGCATTTTTCTCCTCTTATATTGGTTTTCAAATCAACTTTCTTTCGTTGTCTAGAAGCCAAAGGCACAATCCTAGTCATATTAGAAACCCATCCTAGTTACTGCATCTTTAGATTTCCCCTCTTTCTAAGTTTCTAACAGACATTTTTATCTCTGTCACATGTGGAACCGCTCACATCAGATGTGCTGTTTAGAATGGTGTTTTCCCGCAAATTGCATTTTGGCAAATGTTTGTAAATGACATTTTATTGTCTGCTTCATTACAGGAATTGCATGTTCTGTTAAGATGAATTACCATAATTTAAATGTGAATTCTGTCATTCTGAGCACTGTGGGTGGACTCCCTAATGGGTTACGCACCCAATGCATATGGGTCCCATAATTTCTCAAATGGCCGTTAAATTAAACTCTTCCCGGTCACATTGTCCGGCGCCTCATTTTCCTTACGGAAACCCTGGGTCAGGGGGTCTAATATTTAGAACAGGCCTTCGGAAATGTAATTACTTGAACAAAGAGGGCTTCGGGAAGATTTGCCGTTTCAGCAGTGAAGTCTCCAGTGGCTACTCTACTCTCTCTTTGCAAAATGCTGTTTGTGCTTACGTCAGGAATGTGGGTCACATTGGTTGAAACCAATTTATTTGTCTGTATTGGCTCTGAGCCACGTCTGTGGTGGCTTCTCCTTTGGTCCTCTCATGTGAATCGTGAGTGTGAAGCAAAAAAATCCAACACACAATCCCTGATTTTGTGTCCAAACAAGAGAATTGAGCCTAGATCATAAAAGCTTATGTTCTCGAAAACTATATTACCAAATTGACATCAAGACATTGCTTGACACTATATTATATATATAGAGTATGGTTAATGTTTAGAAGAACATTGAGACTGTATATAACATAATAAGCAGGTTTAGGAGGAACTGTCTGGGGAATCATAGACCTGAGTAGTACTGTGCTACGTTACATAGATCATGGAGTGTCACTTCCCCCTGCCTCACTGCCTTGTCAACGTTCCCACTGTGCCACTATAATACTGCAGTGTCGGCTTTTCCTTCTTGAGGTCATGGGTGACTGGCTGTCTCAATCAACCATATTATCAAAGGTGACACATACAGACCAGAGGGTTAGCATCCTAACAGTATGTAGGACAGTTCTCAATCCGAATGGGGAGACGTGGGGATAATTGTTGGTGTATTGCGGTAAGGCACTACGTGGACATTATGTAGGCCTATTTGCGGTTTTGGTATCCAAGCAACGAAGTGGCTTAATCCTTAGATAGAACTTCCTTGAGTTCACAGCACAGCACACTACACCAGACAGCTTCTATGAGTATCTCCCTAGTGTCCTCAAAGCGTCCCCATGTACAGGAACTACCTTCATTACATTTTGATGAACTCCGAAAAATGTTGGCGTTAGTAACTTTGGATCCTCCTGAGGAAGGCAGTATGTGTTCACATTAAAGACATGCCCAGTTGTTCACTTTGCTTTGTCAGAATCCGGCCCGCCACGACATTTCCCCATAACACACCCATGGGGACTTATAGCTGATTAGGACACTAATCTTATTCCCCCTGTTGGGTTGTCGGCGGCTCGACAGACAAGGCTCTTAGCAATATCGTCTATCAGCCCCTGTGTATAAAGTCTATAAATCAGAACGGATCACAATCGGGGAGGTTTGTGGGTGAGTCCGTTCTTGGCCACTGCACAATAATCTTTGTAAATGTGGGTTAACATCTCCACTCTTGTCTCTGCGTTTGAAAGTGTCTTTTAAGATTCCATCTCTGCATAGAAAGAAAGAACAACCTGTCACCTAGTGAAAGGACTTCTCAGCAAAATTCTCAATAAAAACTTTAAGGTCGAGAAAATATATTTTATTTTCTCTTGGATCCAAAGTTTCAGTTTCAGTACAGGGAAATGTGTAAGTGTCTGATACACCTGTCTTTGGGCTTCCAGCTGAGTCAAGACAGAAATGAAATCCTCACCAGTGAAAATCCCCCTTTTCACACTCTATAATTAAAGTATCTACATGACCTGTCGACCTCATACACAAACACACGTCCAAGTTGTGGACAAAAGGAATTTAGTCAAGACAATGGAGGTCTGTACTGAGGCTGAAAGAATAAAAGAAGGAGGGAGTGAGAGGAGAGGAGATCTGCTTTATAGAGGAGTTCATGCAAGGATGGTGGGGGTTTAGGGATGGTGGGTTTGAGTGGGCTTACGGGTGAGGTTTGAGAGATGGTGGTGGTGTGAGTGTGCTTACGGGTGGGGTTTGAGAGATGGTGGTGGTGTGAGTGTGCCTATGGGTGGGGTTTGAGAGGTGGTGGGTGTGAGTGGGCTTACAGATGGGGTTTGAGAGTTGGTGGGTGTGAGTGGGCATACGGGTGGGGTTTGAGAGGTGTTGGTGGTGTGATTGGGCTCACGTGTGGGGTTTGAGAGGTGGTGGGTGTCTGTGGGCTTACGGGTGGGGTTTGAGAGGTGGTGGGTGTCAGTGGGCTTACGGGTGGGGTTTGAGAGGTGGTGGGTGTGAGTGGGAGCTTTTGAAGATTAAGTCGGGGGATTAGTGTTATCTGAGCTTCTCGTCTCTCCCCTCTCTGTTTCCCAGGTAGAGCCGAATGGGGCTAAGTGGACAGACAGACAGAAATACAGACGGATAGACAGAGGGACAGACTTACCAACGCCGTAAACCGGAGTGGAATATCCCAAAGCGAGCATCTCAGGAGAGAAGGACACAGTATGCAGGCAGCATGGAACAGGTGAAGGAGCAGCAGCCTTTCTGCTCACTCTCCAAGAGCCAGAGAGAGAGAGACCGTGAAAGGGAGAGGGATCGGGAACGGCGTCACACCGCATCATCAACAGACCAAGAAGGGGCCTGCCGTGTGCCAACCCAGAAGTCCTACAGCTCTAGCGAGACGTTGCAGGCCTACGACCATGACCCCGCCCGGCTGCTGTTCTCAGGCCGAGTCAAGGAGATGGCCCACCAGGAGACCAATGACTACAGCAGGCCAGGTCAGTACAGTCACAGCTCTATTCCAATAATATGAAAGGATGATTCATAATCGGTCTGCTGTTTGGATATCATTTGTTTCATACGTGTACTTTTTAAACATACTTAACTTGGGAACACATGGAGTTTGGTATAATAAAAAAAATTGCAAGGTGTATTATAGAATTGAAATTAATTGTCTGCTGTTGAGATCATTGACATAGGAAAGATAGATAGAGAGATACTATATTAGTAAGTTTATCATTCTTTCATAGGGCAACATGGGTTTCCTTGAAAACTTTATCTTGGTAATGCATGATCCATTAACCAGCATTCATAGTTCGTCATTTGAGGTTTGTATTACTCCATGATGAACAGTAGAGCTCTTTTCGATCTGTGCAGTATATACAGATCCAAACGAAATGATCGCGCTTCACTTCACATACCGTTGATAATTACCCATTGAACTGCTGAGCAAATAACCCACCGTTGTAATTGGTTGTTGGCAATTGGTAGGAAATGTTCATAATAAGAAAAAAGTTGGGTGGTTTATTTTAGTGTCATAGACGATTCTTGATTTTCTAAAATTGCATATTTTATGGCATATTTCTCATTGATGTCTGCTAATTGGCGCCAACTGGAAATTAATTGCATTCTAATTAGGCTGTGGGAAGAATGTTCATTTCCCCTTTATTTCTAGATCAAATTACAACCTTTAATGAAAAGGTAATGAGCGATTAGACTTATTATCACTTCAATGATCAATGATTGTTATCTACACATTTCAAAGTTGTATCTGTTTTTAAAAGTAAATTCACACCTTAAGTCAAATGTATAGTTTAAGGTTATTAATTGTCTTTTGAAGTTTTTAACACATGACATACAATATTGCCAAAGTCCGGAATCGCTCCCCTGCAGTTTTTTCTTTCAAATGTTCTTTGTCAATTTCACTTGTTTAAATGTTTTCTGCCATGAAAAAAACAGTAAACTAAATCAAATGACAGTTTTAAATGAATTTATTTATTGCTAATTTACTTACATTAATCTTGCTACCTGTCTTGTCTGCACTAATGATATTTCTATATTAATGTGGATAAAATACATGTCTGTAATCTTATGCAGCATGACATGACATTCTCCATTATTCAGCTAGCTGAATACATTTTTTTATAGAATGACTTTGAATGTATATATGAAAACATATATATCGATAAATATATACACTGAACAAGATTTTCCATCCAAACTTGTTTTAGTTTTGTCCACGCATTTGGAAATATATATTCAGGGAAAAGTACATTAATTGTAGATTTTTGCTGTTTACTTCAGATTACATTCTTTTTTCTAAATCCAGCATTGACATCCTGTAAATTCCTTTGCATCTCTGTTTTTCACCATTTTGTTTCTCTATTAAACCAACACGTTAGATCCAGATTTACAAACAATTAATAAGGTTTAAACCTGCAAAATGTTCTCTCCGCCAACAAGAGGGGTATGAACAGTTTGTGTCAAACCATGCTTGTGCCCATAGAAATAGACGTGGCGCGCGTGCACGGTGGGGGGGGGGGTTGTTTTCAGCAGAAGTCCTATCATCTTCCATCTTGCTTGAATGTACAGTATGTCTGTTGTGACTTGTCTTCTGATTTACTGGTTGGCTTTTATTTTTGTGAGGCTTCTATTTGAGTTAAGCCTACTGCCCTTCTAAGAACAGACATTTTAACAATCACAAAAATGTTTAAGCTACACATTTTGGCAAAATGGCAGTCATTGTAAATAAGGATTTGTTCTTAACTGACTTGCCTCATTAAAAATAAAACAAAACGTCCGCACCAGATATTCTGGGTTTGGGATTGGGGTTTGATAACATTGTGAAATTATAGGCCTGCTATTTGGTTTTGTCTGTACAGGACAGGCCTTCTCGCTGAGGCAACTTGGAATATGTGAGGCCTCCACACGCAGAGGCCTGGCCCTCTGCCCTGAAACAGGCCTCTCGCACCCCCTTGGTAGCTACTCCAGAGGAACGGTCCCCACAAAGAATAATGAGCACACATCTCCGGAACGTACCATGGCTCTCTGGGGCAGGGGTGCCAAGTCAGGCCAAAGCTCATGCCTGTCTAGTCGCTCCAACTCGGCCATTACCCTGACAGACACCAAAATGGACAATAAGTCGGACAACGAAATTGGTGAGTCTGCCACACCTTTATTTGTTAATTGTGATCCCCCTTATTCCTGTTTTTGTGGAGGTTTAAGTAGGAAGTTAATCGCACAACAAATGTGCAAACTAGTAAGCATTGTACCGGTAATATTTCATTGGTGCTCAGGAAATCTCTTTCATTGGTGGAAGCAATAAGCGGTGGATTCTGATTGGGCATGTGCAGCTGCTGTTTGGGGATAAAAGGAATGTTTCATGGCCTCTTGTGGATAAGAATTTGGTCTTCCAATTGAGTGTTTGGTAGTCACCTGGTCATCTCCACATGGAAGCAGGGGAGTTTGATAAAGTTTCCCCTTGGGCTAGTGTGTAATCAAAGATAGCTTTGTAAAGCGTCGGTCAGAGATTTCGCGTAGAAATTCCACAGTAGTTGAATGAGCACACACAATAGCTGATTTAAGAAGGTTCAATGGTTTGAAGTGCAAATTTGATCATGCTCGAAACCCAAAACTTAAGACTGTGGTATTCTTTTGAAGGAAGATCTGTGCATCAAATGCGGGATATAAAAAAATATACATTTCTGTTTATACTTATCAATATTGCTTTAAGTGATAAATGACTCTTTCATTTTGATTTAGAAAGGGTTTGTACTCAAACAAAAAGCGGTCTATACAGCTATCTTAAAGTTATTTTGTTGCTTTTGTTGTGTATAGAATGTGAGGCACTTTCAGTGTATAATATTCCTTGCAGTGATAACTTTTTAACTTTTTATCCAGCATTCGTCAATTACTTTACAAAAAGTACAATGTTTTGCCTCCAACTTTGAAGTGATGTTATTGTCTATTACTTATTTATTCATGTCGTTGTGCTATTATATTTTCTACACATCATCCATGGTCTCAAATTTGTTCTTAGAGCAGTTTTGACAACTTTTGCTGCTGTTAAGCTAATTTGAGGAATACTTTTATCTTTAATGCTCTCAAAAAGCATTGAAAATCATACTTTTCAATAAGCATTACCAAAGGTACAGAAGAAAGAGAGATGATAGTAGTGGATTATCCAAGAATTATCCACAGACTTTCAACTGGCCAGAACATATAGAAAGGTCACATGGTACAAAGGAAATATTTTGTGTTCAGAGCATCAATTTATATTTCAGTTAAGTTCCAGAGAGATATTCCATACCACACTTGAGACGTAGATCTGAGACGTGGATCTTTCGCCTCTCTTAAGTGCCTTTTTTCCTTATATAACATTATTTTGTTTTATTATAGTCTCCAACTACTTTGTGACTACTCCTGATGTAAAAAGGGCTTTATAAAATACATTTGCATTTGATTGGATGGAAAAACGTGTGGAAAATAAATTGATGCAAGGGTAGTGATTGGAAGGATTAATGCTCCCACCAAAGTCCACATCTGCTTGTTCACACACTTCAATTTCTGTGTCCTCATCTAGTTTTTTAAAGCCCCACATTATTCATGTGACGCCATATAATGTCATTCCAAATAACTCATTGATGACGTGTAATGGGAGTCAAATAAGACATTCAAGGCACCTAACAAGGTGTTTTCTTATCTACATTACTTTTCCTCCATGTTTGTTGCAGCTGTTACATGCGATCTCTGTGGCTCAGAAAGCGCATTGGAGTTAGCTGGCTTCAAAAGGCTCTGACCTGGCCTCCTACCCCCACTACCCCCCGCAGCCTCTCTCCTTTGGTGTCTCTTTTGGAGATGTCTGGAGTGCTGCCGCTCATTTGTTCTTGTTAGTGTGACTCCCCGCTGTGACTTTTATCTCGCCCAATTTCCACCCTATTATTTTAATCATAGGGAAAATAAGCAATACGTGCCACATCTTGTTCGCAGGTAGCTAAGCTACCACCCGTTAGGAAGGCGCGGAAAGATGCCCAGAGTTCTCAAATTTTAATTAAACCCTAACCACGGGTAACTTTTCCGTCAGTTGTGCTTGTTTATTCGTTTGTAGCTTAACCTTATTTGGATGTTTTGTTGTGAATGATAAGAGGTTCAGATCTTGACGTGTCATGCACTAATCAACAGCTACATTGTTGATTTGTTATCGTGTTATCCTTATCTTGTATCAGATGGCTACTTTTATTTTCAACTTGAGCAAAGGGGAAAAAGTCATCCTTTAATACTGCTTTAGATCTCATTCTTTCTCTCTTTTTGTCATGAAGCATTACACTTTCGACTTTCACTATTTAATGAAGCAGCTAAGAGGAATTACCCATCCAAAGGTTTCCATCAACTGAATATGCATGTGAAAGCCGTTACAAAGGGGCGTTCAGCTCCACTTATTCATAAATGAACTCAATATTTCATTGTAATTTGCACCGTTCTGGGCAGTCAGACACAGAAGACTACTACAGTCTTGGCAGACTGTCGGGCTATAGCATCTACAACTGTTAATAACTGCCTGATCCAAGAGAAAGAAGACTAAGATTAAAGACTGTGTCTTTGCTGGCTTTGTTTCATTCCAAAAGAATCCAGAGAATTTAGGTCCAGATTGACAGATTTACTTTGTTGGTTGTGATGTCGGTTGTGATGTTGGTTGTTTTGTCGGTTGTGATGTTGGTTGTTTTGTTGGTTTGGGATGTTGGTTGTTTTGTTGGTTTGCGATGTTGGCTGTTTTGTTAGTTGGGATGTTGGTTATTTTGTTGGACTGTTGTGTTGGCCCTGATGATGGGTTATTGTCTGTTCAGCGTCTAATAACAGTGAACAAATTGATTGAGACAATTGTGCCGAATCGTACCCTGTCGTCAACAAATCCAATGCCTTCTGAACCGATGTCCTCAAGAGCATTTTAACAGCTGTTTTAACATATTATTAATGCTATGTGTCTGTGACATTTTATCAGTGCAAAAATTGCAAAAGAAGTCCAATTTATCCAAACAATGAAGACAGCCACCAAAGACAGTTCTACACACCACTCTCAAATGGAGTATAACTCCTGGCTGCTTTGTGTGAACCCTTCCAGTAAAAGGTTAATTGAATTACACGAGAAGACATTGTAACATGCAGTGCAGCACAGCACACACCAGAGAGCTGTGGGTATATGAAAGCACCTCACAGATACACACACACACACACACACACACACACACACACACACACACACACACACACACACACTGGGAGTCTAACAAACAAAGGTTACACACCATCTGTCAACTCCTGCCTCAGATCCACATCACATCATGATTACAGTGGAATCATTCTATTGATCATGGAAAATAAAAACACCCTCACACTGCCTATATAATTCAATATGGCCTAAGTTGTGAATATACAGAATAAGTAAAACCTTTAGTTTGGTCAAAGGCTCTGAACATCTGTGACGTTTTTGAAGAAGAGCTGAGAACGCATCAGTGTGTTTGAGCCACAGACCCTAGTGGCCTGAGTGCCGGCCACGTCCAACTCTTGTTATTTTCTCCTCTCCTGGTCCCATTGACTGCTCCCTCTCAGAAGAGTTGCCTTTATCTTTTGTCGGACCGTGTCAATGTATGTAGGACACTGGCTGCGTGATGTGTGTACAGCGCAGAGGTGTCATGGGGGTAACATGCACATCCATCAACTGAACCCACACTGCTTTCTATTTTGGTGGAAGACAGAGAGAGAGCTTGGTGTGGAAGATTTCCTTGCTGTTTCATTGGGTAAAGGGTCAATTCCATTGGACCTAAACTTCTGTTACTTATTTGATAAGACTTGACTCATTTCTTTTTAGCTCCTAGTGGAGAATAATTCATGCCCAATTCATACCTCGACGACCTCTTCTCTAAAATAGTTTTCAATTCATCCTATGTGGTTACAGAGGAATTGAACCTGGCCTTGTTGTCCAAACCGATTGCGCTTGCCATTGTTGGTTAGCTGTTGGTAAGCAAAACATGCCATTGAGCTTGCCATTGTTGGATTGCCTTTGGTAAGCAGTTGCATACACCATACCAGACTGCACAACATGCTATTATAATTAAGACCTACTCTAGCATTGTCAATTACCAGACCTGCTATTGACTGTACTTTATAGAAAGGGCTCATTTCATTTCAATAGGCAGCCTGATGGAGTAGCTGTATTAGCCTCCAACATAGAAACAGTTAGGGGTCTATTTCTCAACACATGGCAGCGGATTAGGCTGCGTGTTGAGGCTGTGGTGTATATATAACTGTCTCAGAGCTACTTGTCCTTTTCCTTTCTTTTCAACAGAATTAGCATCATTAGCATCTACTCAAGTGTAACATCATGTTCCTTGAATAATACAATGCAGAGCTAATTTCGATCGTGGCTTTTCCCCTGTTGATACACTGTGTTTTATTGCTGGAGCAACCTTAGCTTTTGTAGACATCAGATCAAATCAAACGCTACGGGTTAAGACTACTTGTCAAACGGCCAAATCACATTGATGCTTATTGACGCTCCCATGTCGACTATATGTTTTCAATGACAACTCTTCTCCGATGAGCTCAGATATTGAAAAGGAAGGAAAAATGGTTGACAAGCCATTATAATACTGTGTGTATCCCTGTAAATAAGATGGGAATTTATGGAAACATAAAAGCAGCTATAAAGAGTGAAAATAAAAATAAAAATAATTCTTAAATGGCATGTTTTAAACATGAGTCACATGAGGGAAACTCACATTAAGATCAGTCTAATAGTCAGAGGACATGCATGCTGTGAATATGCATGCTAGGGATGTGAACGTTTTAATGTTTCAGCGAAATTGGGATCCTTAACGTTAAGTGCCCAGAAACCTGCTCCTTTTACTCTCTGTTCCAAACGTGCTAGACGATCAGTTCATGTAGCCTTTAGCTGTACCCTTATCCTACTTCTCCTCTGTTCCTCTGGTGATGTGGAGGTTAATCCAGGTCCTGCCGTGCCTAGCTCCACTCCCACTCCTCAGGTGCTCTCATTTGTTGACTTCTTAAAAGCCGTAAAAGCCTTGGTTTCATGCATGTTAACATTAGAAGCCTACCCCCTAAGTTTGTTTAACTCGCAGCTTTAGCACACTCTGCCAACCTGGATGTCTTAGCTGTGTCTGAATCCTGGCTTAGAAAAACCCCCAAAAACCCTGAAATCTCCATCGCTAAATATAACATTTCCCGCCAAGTTAGAACTGCCAAAGGGGGCGGTGTTGCAATCTACTGCAAAGATTGCCTACAGAGTTCTGTATTACTATCCAAGTCTGTACCCAAACAATTCGAGCTTCTACTTCTAAAAGTTCACCTTTCCAGAAACAAAACTCTCACTGTTGACTCTTGCTATAGACCTCCCTCTGCCCCCAGCTGTGCCCTCGATACCATATGTGAATTGATTGCCCCCCATCTATCTTCTGAGCTCGTGCTACTAGGTGACCTAGGACATGCTTAACACCCCGGCCATCCTACAATCTAAGTTTGATGCCCTCATTCTCATACAAATTATCAATGAACCTACCAGGTACAACCCAAAATCCGTAAACACGGACACACTCATAGATGTCATCCTGACTAACTCGCCCTCCAAATACACATCTGCTGTTTTCAATCAAGATCTCAGCGATCACTGCCTCATTGCCTGCATCTGTAATGGGTCTGCGACCAAACGACCACCCCTCATCACTGTCAAACGCTCCATAAAACACTTCTGCGAGCAGGCTTTTCTAGTCGGCCTGGCCGGGGTATTGTGGAATGACATTGACCTCATCCCGTCAGCAGATGATGCCTGGCTATTCTTTAAAAGTGCCTTCCTCACCATCTTAAATAAGCATGCCCCACTCAAAAAATGTAGAACTAGGAATAGATATAGTCCTTGGTTCACTCCAGACCTGTCTGCCCTTGACCAGCACAAAAACATCCTGTGGCATTCTGCATTAGCATCGAATAGCCCCTGTGATATGCAACTTTTCAGGGAAGTTAGGCACAAATATACACAGGCAGTTAGAAAAGCTAAGGCTAGCTTTTTCAAACAGAAATTTGCATCCTGTAGTACTAACTCAAACAAGTTCTGGGACACTGTAAAGTCCATGGAGAATAAGAGCACCTCCTCCCAGCTGCCCACTGCTCTGAGGCTAGGAAACACTGTTACCACTGATAAATCCACTATAATTGAGAATTTCAATAAGCATTTCTCTACGGCTGGCCATGCTTTCCACCTGGCTACCCCTACCCCGGTCAACTGCCCGGCACCCTCCACAGCAACCCGCCAAATCACCACCATTTCTCCTTCACCCAAATCCAGATAGCTGATGTTCTGAAAGAGCTGCAAAATCTGGACCCATACAAATCACCCGGGCTAGACAATCTGGACCCTCTCTTTCTAAAATTATCTGCCGAAATTGTTGCAACCCCTATTACTAGCCTGTTCAACCTCTCTTTCGTATCGTCTGAGATTCCCAAAGGTTGGAAAGCTGCCGCGGTCATCACCCTCTTCAAAGGGGGGACACACTTGACCCAAACTGCTACAGACCTATATCTATCCTACCCTGTCTTTCTAAGGTCTTCGAAAGCCAAGTTAACAAACAGATTACTGACCATTTTGGAACCCACCGTACCTTCTCCGCTATGCAATCTGGTATCAGAGCTGGTCATGGGTGCACCTCAGCCACGCTCAAGGCCCTAAACAACATCATAACCGCCATCGATAAGAGACATTACTGTGCAGCCGTATTCATCAACCTGGCCAAGGCTTTCGACTCTGTCATTCACCACATTCTTATTGGCAGACTGGACAGCCTTGGTTTCTCAAATGATTGCCTCGCCTGGTTTACCAACTACTTCTCTGATAGAGTTCAGTGTGTCAAATCGGAGGGCCTGTGGTCCGGACTTCTGGCAGTCTCTATAGGTGTGTCACAGGGTTAAATTCTCGGGCTGACTCTCTTCTCTGTATATATCAATGATGTTGCTCTTGCTGCTGGTGATTTTCTGATCCACCTCTATGCAGACAACACCATGCTGTATACTTCTGGCCCCTCTTTGGACACTGTGTTAACTAACCTCCAGACAAGCTTCAATGCCACACAACTCTCCTTCCGTGGCCTCCAACTGCTCTTAAATGCAGGAAAAAACTAAATGCATGCTGTTCAATCAATCACTGCCCTCACCTGCTCGCCCGTCCAGCATCACTACTCTGGACGGCTCTGACTTAGAATACGTGGGCAACTACAAATACCTGGCTGTCTGGTTAGACTGTAAACTCTCCTTCCAGAATCGCATTAAGCATCTCCAATCCAATCCTGTATGCTCTCGTTGGTAGGCCCTCGCTTCATACTCGTCGTCAAACCCACTGGCTACAGGTCATCTACAATTCTCTACTAGGTAAAGCCCCGCCTTATCTCAGCTCACTGGTCACCATAGCAGCACCCACTCGTAGCACGCACTCCAGCAGGTATATCACACTGGTTACGCCCAAAGCCAATTCCTCCTTCGGTCGTCTTTCCTTCCAGTTCTCTGCTGCCAATGACTGGAACAAACTGCAAAAATCTCTGAGGCTGGAGACTCACATCTCCCTCACTAGCTTTAAGCACCAGCTGTCAGAGCAGCTCACAGAACTCTGCACCTGTACATAGCCCATCTGTAAACAGCCCATCTATTTACCTACCTCATCCCCATACTGTATTTATTTATTTACCTTGCTCCTTTGCACCCCAGTATCTCTACTTGCACATTCATCTTCTGCACATCTACAATTTTAGTGTTTAATTGCTATATTGTAATTACTTCGCCACGATGGCCTATTTATTGCCTGAACTTACCTCATATGCACTCACTGTATATAGACTTTTTCTTTTCTTTTGTTCTACTGTATTATTGACTGTATTTTTAGTTTATTCCTGTATACCTGTATACTTTATACCTGTACATAGCCCATCTATAATTTAGCCCAAATAACTACCTCTTCCCCTACTGTATTTATTTATTTATTTAGCTCCTTTGCAGCCCATTATTTCTATTTCTGCTTCGCACATTCTTCCCACTGCAAATCTACCATTCCAGTGTTTTAATTACTATATTGTATTTACTTCGCCACCATGATCTTTTCTTTGCCTTTACCGCCCTTATCTCACCTCATTTGCTCACATCGTATATAGCCTTATTTTTCTACTGTATTATTGACTGTATGTTTGTTTTACTCCATGTGTAACTCTGTGTTGTTGTATGTATCGAACTGCTTTGCTTTATCTGTCACGTTCTGACCATAGTTCTTTTGTGTTTTCCTTGTTTTAGTGTTGGTCAGGACGTGAGCTGGGTGGGCATTCTATGTTGTATGTCTAGTTTGTCTATTTCTATGTTTGGCCTGATATGGTTCTCAATCAGAGGCAGGTGTTAGTCATTGTCTCTGATTGGGAACCATTTTTAGGTAGCCTGTTTTGTGTTGGGTTTTGGTGGGTGGTTGTTTCCTGTCTTTGTGTTCTCTGCACCAGATAGGACTGTTTCGGTTTTGCCACGTTTGTTATTTTGTATTTGTGTAGTGTTCACGTTATCGTCTTTCATTAAACATGTTGAACACGAACTACGCTGTATTTTGGTCCTCCTCTCCTTCGACGGAAGAAAGCCGTGACAGAATCACCCACCAAAACAGGACGAAGCAGCGTGGTGACAGGCAGAGGCAGGAAGAGCAGCGCAATCAGGACTTCTGGACTTGGGAGGAGATCCTAGACGGGAAAGGACCCTGGGCACAGCCAGGAGAATATTGCCGCCCCAAAAAAGAGCTTGAGGCAGCGAAGGCGGAGTGGCGCTGGTATGAGGATGCAGCACGGCAGTGCGGATGGAAGCCCGAGAGTCAGCCCCAAAAATTTATTGGGGGATGCACACAGGAAGTGTGGCGAAGCCAGGTAGGAGACCTGCGCCAACTTCCTGTGCTTACCGGAGGGCGAGAGAGACCGGGCAGGCACCGTGTTATGCTGTGGAGTGCACGGTGTCCCCAGTGTGGGTGCATAGCCCGGTGCGGTACATACCAGCTCCTCGTATCGGCCGGGCTAGAGTGGGCATCGAGCCAGTTGCCATGAAGCCGGCTCTACGCATCTGGTCTCCAGTGCATCTCCTTGGGCTGGCGTACATGGCACCAGCCTTATGCATGGTGTCCCCGGTTCACCTGCATAGCCCAGTGCTGGCTATTCCACCTCGCCGCCCTGGCAGGGCGACCGGGATCATTCAACCAGGTAAGGTTGGGCAGGCTCGGTCCTCAAGAGCTCCAGTGCGCCTGCACGGTCCGGTCTATCCAGTGCCACCTACACGCACCAGCCCTCCGGTGGCAGCCCCCCGCACCAGGCTTCCTGTGCGTGTCCAGAGCCCAGTACTCCCTGTTTCCCTTCCCCGCACTCGCCCTGAGGTGCGTGTCTTCGGCCCAGTACCACCAGTGCCGGCATCACGTACCAGGCCTACAGTGCGCCTCGCCGGTCCAGAGCTGCTAGAGTCTCCCGTCTGTTATGAGCCGCCAGAGCCGCCAGTCTGCAAGGAGCCGCCAGAGCCGCCAGTCTGCAAGGAGCCGCCGTCAGTCAGCCAGAAGCTGCCACGTTTGTTATTTTGCATTTGTGTAGTGTTCACGTTATCGTCTTTCATTAAACATGTTGAACACGAACTACGCTGCATTTTGGTCCTCCTCTCCTTCGACGGAAGAAAGCCGCTACATTATCTTGGCCAGGTCGCAATTGTAAATGAGAACTTGTTCTCAACTAGCCTACCTGTTTAAATAAAGGTGAAATAAATCAATAAAAATAAAACATGTAGTAGAAAGGTCAAAGTAACGTAGAGGAAATAGAGCCATTGAGATGATTGATGACAGTGACCAGGGAGGACAGTGTCACTTTCATTGTCAAACTCATTATATTATTATTATAGAGTCCTCCTCTTCTCATATTCTATTTCTTTTCAAGTACAGCCCAGCAGAAACACTCAATCATATGAACATTCACTCACTCACGCCCACACAAACTTTAACACATGCACACACACATACTGTACACACGATGAGTGATACGGAACATCTTCAATCCTTAAATATGAAGAATCTCTATTCTCCTTGACTGTATAGCGCTTCTTACAATGTACAAAACATCCCACGGCTATATATACTGAAATATAAACATTTCAACGATTTTACTGAGTTACATTTCATATAAGGAAATCAGTCAATTGAAATACATTCATTAGGCCCTGATCTATGGATTTCACATGACTGGGCAGGGGCACAGCCATAGGCCCATCCACTTCGGAACCAGGCCCACACACTAGGGATCCAGGCCCAGCCAATCAGAATGAGTTTTTCGCCACAAACTGGCTGTATTACAAACAAAAAATCATCCTCAGTTTCATTAGCTGCCCGGGTGGCTGGTCTCAGATGATCCGTCAGGTGAAGAATCTAGGATGGGGAGGTCCTGGGCTCGCGTGGTTACAAGTGGTCTGTGGTTGTGAGGCCATTTGGACGTACTGCCATATTCTCTAAAATTCTCTTCTATCAAGGCTTTCCACTAGACATTGGAACATTGCTGCGGTGCGGGGACTTGCTTCTATTCAGCCACAAGAGCATTAATGAAGTCGTGCACTGATGTTGGGCGATTAGGCCTGGCTCGCAGTCGTCATTATATTTCATCTCAAAGGTGTTCGATGGGGTTGAGATCAGGGCTCTGTGCAAGCCAGCCAAGTTCTTCCATGCCAATCTCGAGAGATAATTTCTGTATGGACCTTGCTTTATGCACACGGGCATTGTCATGAAACAGGAAAGGGCCTTCCCCAAACTGTTGCCAAAAAGTTGAAAGCACAGAATCGTCTAGAATGTCATTATATGCTGTAGCATTAAGATTACCCTTCAATGGAGGCCTAGCCTGAACCATGAAAAACATCCCCAGACCATTATTCTTTCTCCACCAAACGTTACAGTTGGCACAATGCATTCAGGCAGGTAGCATTCTCCCGGCATCCGCCAAAACCAGATTTGTCCGTTGGACTGCCAGATGGTGAAGCGTGATTCATCACTAGAGAGAACGTGTTTCCACTGCTCCAGAATCCAATGGCGGCGAGCTTTACACCAATCCAGCCAACACTTAGCTTTGCGCATGGTGATCGTAGGCTTGTGTGCGGCTGCTCGGCCATGGAAACCCATTTCGTGAAGCTTCCGACGAACAGTTATTTTGCTGACGTTGCTTCCAGAGGCAGTTTGGAACTCGGTAGTGAGTGTTGCAACTGAAGACAGATGATCTTTACATGCTACATGCTTCAACACTCGGCGGCCAGTTCTGTGAGCTTGTGTGGCCTACCACTTCGCAGCTGAGCCGTTGTTACTCCTAGACGTTTCCACTTCACAATAGCAGCACTTACAGTTGACCGGGCAGCTCTAGCAGGGCAGAAATTTGACTAACTGACTTGTTGGAAAGGTGGTATCCCATGACGGTGTCACGTTGAATGTCACTGAGCTCTTCAGTACAGGCCATTCTACTGCCAAGTTTGTCAATGGAGATTGCATGGTTGTGTGCTCAATTTTATACATCTGTCATAAACTGGTGTGGCTGAAATAATATAATCCACTAATTTGAAGGGTTGTCCATCTACTTTTGACCATGCAGTGTGTATATACTCTATGTATATATGTGTATGTGTGTGTGTTTGTCAAGGGGTCTGAAGACTTTCCGAAGGCACTGTACATTTTTCCTTGACTTTTTCCACATTTTGTTGTGCTACAGTCTGAATTTAAAATGGATTATATTTATAGTTTTATCACTGGCCTACACACAATTCCCCATATTGTCAAAGTGGAATTATGTTTTTCGAAATAAAAAATTATCGAAATGAATGAAAAGCTGAAATGTCTTGAGTCATTATGTTTTCTGAGGCTTTGTTATGAAAAGCCTAAATAAGTTCAGGAGTAAAAAGGGGCTTGTCAAGTCACATAATAAGTAGCATGGACTCACTCTGTGTGCAATAATAGTGTTTAACATGATTTTTGAACGACTACCTCATGTCTGTACCCCACACATACTGTAAGGTCCCTCAGTCGAGCAGTGAATTTCAAACACAGATTCAACCACAAAGACCACAAAGGTTTTCCAACGCCTCACAACTATTTTGTAGATGGGTATAAAAAAACATACATTTAATATCCCTTTGGGCATGGTGAAGTTATTCATTACACTTTGGATGGTGGATCAATACACCTCAATGTGATTTTCTGGATTTTTTTCTTCTCATTTTGTCTGTCATAGTTGAAGTGTACCTATGATGAAAATTACAGGCCTCTTTCATCTTTTTAAGTGGGAGAATTTGCACAATTGGTGGCTGACTAAATACTCTTTTGCCCCACTGTATATATTCCTGACAATGACATTGCTCATCCTGATATTTTTTAATTTCTTTCTTTTAACTTTTTGGACAATGTGTGTATAGTTTTGTATTGCTAGGTATTACTGCACTGTTGGAGCTAGAGACAAAAGCATTTCGCTGCACCTGTGTACTCAACCAATGAACTTTGAACAGTCGATTGAACTCGTTTCCCTTTGAATGGTTTACTTCTGAAAGGGCTAAATTCACTTTAAGAATATAAAATATTTTATTTTGGTCAATTATGGGCATGTTTTGGTCATTTAGTAACTTTCAGCAGTCTCTGTCTAGCTACTGTCTTATATTATAATTTGGTTTGATTGACCACAGTCCCCCCAAAAATATTCACCTCTCCCCTGCAACTCTTTCCCAAGCTGTTCCTGAAGATATGTTCTCAGTGGAAATATGTTCTCAGTCAATTTACCTGTAACAGTAAGAGTTAAAAATAAAACTGTGAGCTTCCGGTACTTGACGCATACCATATCCCATCCTGGGACGATGTGTGGTGTATTAATATGGCCTGCAGTGGTAACAGTGGAGGTCACTCCGATAAATTGGTCAGGTTGCCTTTTAGCAGCTCGGTCACAGCCCATTTATCTTGTTACCCCACTCTATCCATTTAGTGGTCTCAATAGTGGGATTAGACAATGGAGCAGCACCAGGCACCCAATGACGGAGCGCCTGGCAAATAGGTTGTAGTGTTGCCTTAGCTATTGTTAATTTTTTCTTTCTCTTGGTTTTTGAAGGATCTGTCTGTTTTCTGGAATAAGTCTTGATGTGTTTATATTTTCGCTCAGGAAAAGTGAGTTAGAGTTGCTTTCGTAGACAAGGCTTAATCGGTCTTGATCGGGCGAGGCAAATAGGCGGTGTCAAAATGAACCTTGAAATGAAGAGGGAAAATAGAAATGCTATATCAGGTTGTTTTGGTTTGATGTGTGGAACTGCACACTAACCCTCCCATCAATTATCAAAGCTAAAACTCATTTCAGCCCCCTCAGCACTGCATAGAATTGTCTCTTTCAGTACCATTCAAACACATATATAAAAACATGAATTGAAGTGGCAAGGACACTGTAGAAATAAATATTCCTTAGATAATTGGAATATTATTTCCTCCTCTACAGTTGTTGAGAGAGAATGGTCTCCCTTTAATGTGGTGTGTTTTGTTGACTGAGTAACCTGAGACTTCTACTGCATCCTGAGAGGGATATATACACTGAGAAACAGCAATTAATTCCGTTCTCAGTGCTGCCATGGGGTTTCTGCTATTGCCTATGGTGGTGATGTTAAAAGGTGTAGTTGTAAGCTTCTATTTTCTATTATAAGTGTGGAAGTCCTCCAAAACACCAACAAACAAGCCGGAAGGAGTCTTTGTAAGTGCAAACTCAAAGAAGAAAGGGTAATGGTGCCTTGATTAGAGCAAATAGAGCATTTTTGTGTTTTGTTTCAGCCATGATTGTGTATGTAGGCTTCAGTAATGCACCCTACAACCGCAGGGGAAAATGAGCTGTGGAGTGCATCTTCAAGGATGGTGTAGAAATGGGGTCTGGGAAAATTGGCATACTATCATTATTATAGAGTGATGATTGGAATTTGCCTTCTTTTGTGGATGGAAGATTATCATACTTATCCTGCCAACAATAGGACATTCACATTTGGTAGTCATTCCCATTTAGAAACAATCAGCACCCTGGTTTTTCATCCATCCCTTGCAATCAAAGCAAATACTTTAATGGTGGAAAGTACCTGTTTCCTGACCCTCTTTTGGACTTTGAGAGTCTTGAAAAAGACACATTTTGTCTACTCAGACTCCTTCTCGACCAAGCTGTTTGTTTTCCAATCACTTAAAAGATGCACCAAGGGATAGCACAATATTTCTAGAGTTTGCTCTTTAAATAAGTATGGGGATGACATTTGGGACTTCATTATAATGGCTGCAGAGAGATTTTTTTCTCCCGTCCCTCTGCTGCATAACAGAAGAAATTTACTGTGGCTGAACAACATTACTCACAAATAATACACTACAGTCTGCCTCACACAGAAGCTGTGTTACATTTGAGATAAAGCTTTGGTGGTGGGACTGATAACATGATCCATATTACATTACATCATCCTAGCATTCTGTTGCCATATATCAGCTTCCCTTTTGAAATATGGCCCGCTGCACTGTTTCTGTTTCTGCACCAATGTGAACATCCTCCTACAGCACAGCAACACATCGACACTGTTTAGTGGGCTAGCTTTTCACACATTTAATATAGTGGTGTAAAGGTATTTGAAATCAAATGTTGTACAACACAAAATCAAATAATGAATTCCTTGCTTTTCCTGTGGTCCAAACACGCTCCCCTGCCAAAATGGATACACTGGAGGTTAGGGTCAGGCAGTAACCAGATGTTCATACCTTCATACTGTTCCTTACTGCCAGTGCAAACAAGGAGCGCTATTGTTTTCAAAAAAAATATTTTTGACGCACAAAACAAATTTAGGCAGTAGGGATCCTGATCCAGGAGGAGATTGATTGTCTCTGCTGTAACCACAAAGGTTGATCTTGCAAGCTAGCCACTTAGCTAGCAAGTTATCAAACCAATTGCATAGCTGGAGCCCTGTGCAGGATATCATTTATTTGGCACAATTTAGATCAATGTTTCTCAAACTTGCCCTAACACTACACAACTGATGATTAGTTGATTATTTGAATCAGCTGTGTAGTGCTAGGGCAAAAAAACAAAATGTGCACCCCTTGGGAAACACTGTCTTAGATAGTTAATTTATAGTTATAAGCAGTGGCGTAGCACCCACTGCTTGCATTCAGTATATATTTTTACAGTATTGAAAAAATACCCCGGTATTTCAAAATACCCCGGTATGTATATGGCATGGATATGGTATGTATATGGTATGTGTATGGTATGTACACTCCTGGTCCAAAGTTTTAGAACACTTACTCATTCAAAGGTTTTTCTTGGGGCAGCAGGTAGCCTAGTGGTTAGAGCGTTGGACTTGTAACCGAAAGGTTGCAGATCAAATCCCCGAGCTGACAAGGTACAAATCTGTCGTTCTGCCAAGGCAGTTAACCCACTCTTCCGAGGCCGTCATTGAAAATAAGAATTTGTTCTTACTGACTTTGCTAGTTAAATAAAGGTAAAAAATATAAAATGTTTTTCTTTATTTTACTATTTTCAACATAGTAGAATAATAGTGAAGGTGTCAAAACTATGAAATAACACATATGGAATCATGTAGTAACCAAAAAAGTGTTAAACAAATTCAAATATACTTTATATTTAAGATTCTTCAAATAGCCACCCTTTGTCTTGATGACAGCTTTGTACACTCTGTCTGACTCATCCCAAACCATCTCAATTTGTTTGAGGTCGGGGATTGTGGAGGCCAGGTCATCTGATGCAGCACTCCATCACTCTCCTCCTGGGTAAAATAGCCCCAACACAGCCTGTAGGTGTGTTGAGTGATTGTCCTGTTGAAACACAAATGATAGTCCCACTAAGCCCAAACCAGATGGGATGGCGTATCACTGCAGAATGCTGTGGTAGCCATGCTGGTTAACTTTTCACACGTACCAACACTCGGGTGTGATCATTCTACAGTGGTCTGAGGACCCAATATTTGGCATGGGTCCTCAGAGATCCTCAAAAGGTTCTACAGCTGCAACATTGAGAAAATCCTGACTGGTTGCATCACTGCCTGGTACGGCAGCTGCTCGGCCTCCGACCGCAAGCACTACAGAGGGTAGTGCGTACGGCCCAGTACATCACTGAGACTAAGCTGCCTGCCACCCAGGACCTCTACACCAGGCGGCGTCAGAGGAAGGGCCTAAAAATGGTCAAAGACCCCAGCCACCCCAGTCATAGGCGGTTCTCTCTACTACCGCATGGCAAGCGGTACCAGAGTGCCAAGTCTAGGACAAAAAGGCTTCTCAACAGTTTTTACCCCCAAGCCATAAGACTCCGAACAAGTAATCAAATGGCTAGCCAGACTATTTGCATTGTGTGCCCTCCCAACCCCTCTTTTACGCTGCTGCTACTCTCTGTTTATCATATACAGTGGGGAGAACAAGTATTTGATACACTGCCGATATTGAAGGTTTTCCTACTTACAAAGCATGTAGAGGTCTGTCATTTTTATCATAGGTACACTTCAACTGTGAGAGACTGAATCTAAAACAAAAATCCAGAAAATTCCATTGTATGATTTTTAAGTAATTCATTTGCATTTTATTGCATGACATAAGTATTTGATCACCTACCAACCAGTAAGAATTCCAGCTCTCACAGACCAGATCATGAGGAAGTTGAGGGATCAGCCCAGAACTACATGGCAGGATCTGGTCAATGACCTGAAGAGAGCTGGGACCACAGTCTCAAAGAAAACCATTAGTAACACACTACGCCGTCATGGATTAAAATCCTACAGAGCACGCAGGGAAGTTTGCCAATGACCACCTGGATGATCCAGAGGAGGAATGGGAGAAGGTCATGTGGTCGGATGAGACAAAATAGAGCTTTTTGGTCTAAACTCCACTCGCCGTGTTTGGAGGAAGAAGAAGGATGAGTACAACCCCAAGAACACCATCCCAACCGTGAAGCATGGAGGTGGAAACATTATTCTTTCAGGATGCTTTTCTGCAAAGGGGACAGGACGGCTGCACCGTATTGAGGGGAGGATGGATGGGGCCATGTATCGCGAGATCTTGGCCAACAACCTCCTTCCCTCAGTAAGAGCATTGAAGATGGATCGTGGCTGGGTCTTCCAACATGACAACAACCCAAAACACACAGCCAGGTCATCTAAGGAGTGGCTCCGTAAGAAGCATCTCAAGGTCCTGGAGTGGCCTAGCCAGTCTCCAGACCTGAACCCAATAGAAAATCTTTGGAGGGAGATGAAAGTCCGTATTGCCCAGCGACAGCCCCGAAACCTGAAGGATCTGGAGAAGGTCTGTATGGAGTAGTGGACCAAAATCCCTGCGGCAGTGTGTGCAAACTTGGTCAAGAACAACAGGAAACGTATGGTCTCTGTAATTGTAAACAAAGGTTTCTGTACCAAATATAAAGTTCTGCTTTTCTGATGTATCAAATACTTATGTCATGCAATAAAATGCAAATTAATTACTTAAAAATCATACAATGTGATTTTCTGTATTTTTGTTTTAGATTCCATCTCTCACAGTTGAAGTGTACCTATGATAAAAATTACAGAACTCTACATGCTTTGTAAGTAGGAAAATCGGCAGTGTATCAAATACTTGTTCTCCCCACTGTATGCATAGTCACTTTAACTATACATTCATGTACCGTACATACTACCTCAATTAGCCAGACCAACCGGTGCCCCCGCACATTGGCTATCTGCATTGTGTCCCGCCACCCATCACCCGCCAACCCCTCTTTTACGCTACTGCTACTCTCTGTTTGTCATATATGCGTAGTCACTTTAACCATATCTACATGTACATACTACCTCAATCAGCCCGACTAACCGGTGCCTGTATATATCCTCATTACTGTTATAGCCTTGCAACTGTATATAGCCTCGCTACTGTCTTTTTGCTATTGTTTTTATTTCTTTACTTACCTATTGTTCACCTAATACTTTAAAAAAACATATACTTTGCACTGTTGGTTAGCCTGTAAGTAAGCATTTCACTGTAATGTCTACACCTGTTGTATTCGGCGCACGTGACAAATAAACTTTGATTTGATTTGTAGCGTAAGATCAAACCAGTGTGATTAGAATGCTTATTTAGAACTGCCAGTTTTAAATGACGCAACAATCAGCATTTGAGAAACACAGTCCTTACAAAGTTATGTCCAGAATGTGAGCAGTTTATTTTTTGATGCAATGTTCAGACATTCACAGAAGTATCTACAGCATAAAACAATCATCCAAACAGGAAAAATGTAGGCTACATTTCACCTAGTGCTAACTGAGGAAAGATTGACATAACACAAGCGGTCATATTTTAATAACTCTCGGCTGACATAAACTACAAATGAATTAGCTAATAGCAATTACTATTTATAATTAATCACATCACGTGTGAGCTCACCATTGATCAAAATAATTGACTTAACCACTTTCTAGAAATCAAAAGTAATCCGACGATGGGTAGTTTCTGCGCGCTGCCATACTTTTTCTTCCTCACAGAAACCAAAGATAAGAGAAGACAAGATGAGTTTGGTCTGTTTATAGTATGCATGTTGAAGGGGTTGTTTCATCTACCATCGTTCACATCGCACCATTCACTTCTGGAAGTTGAGTGAACCCTTACTCACCTTATTTTGTTATAGCATCTTTGGTCCGACAGACGATTACGTGAAACCCAGAATGCATTGTATGTCAACAAACATGGCTCCACACACAGCTGGAATTAGTTTAGCTCATCATAATCAGTACAACCTTCAAAAAAGGATTTTACACACATAATTATAAGGGCACAAGGCGAGACCCAGATGCAGACACGGGAGGCAGATGGTTTGAGTCTTTGATATTTATTATAATCCAAAAGGGTAGGCAAGAGAATGGTAGTGGACAGGCAAAAGGTCAAAACCAGTTCAGAGTCTAGGAGGTACAGAGTGGCAAGCAGGCTCAAGGTCAAGGCAGGCAGAATAGTCAGGCAGGCGGGTACAGAGTCCAGAATCTGGCAAGAGTCAAAACCGATCAGGGCGTGACACATAATATGTGCCCATTACAATCTATACAATAATCGGAATGCATGATTTGTCATCGGTACTTGAAAACATGTGAATAAAACAGCACTGCAAAGTCTGCCTGTCTTGCACCAGGAGAAGTAAGCAGAGGAAGTTGACAAAATACATGTGTTTAGCTTGTGATACACCTCTATGTATTTCACCATGCTTTGAGGAGTATCATATGCTCAAGCAATATTGAGCACATCTGCAGCAATTAGTGACTGACTGACCTGACAGGGGACTTGACAGGTAGCCCGCCATGATACTATGCCTTTAGAGGTGGGGTGGAAATGCAGTTGTTGTTCAGTCACTGCATGAATATGAAAAATGGGTTATGCATATTCCGTTTTTTTCCCTCTAGTAAAACAAGTTTGTTGTTGTTCAACCAACCACCACCAATACTGCAATAAAATAGACGACTATAACATATTGGCCTATGGCAGAACAGAGCTATGCTAAATAGGCCAAATGAAAACAAACTATGGTCATGTATTTTCTAACCATTATTTAACTAGGCAAGACATTTAACAATAAATTGTTATTTACAATGAGGGCCTACACCGGCCAAACTCTAATGATGCTAGACCAATTTTGCACAGCCATATGGGACTCCCAATCACGGCCGGTTGTGATACAGCCTGGATTGGGTGTCTGTAGTGACACCTCTAGCACTGAGATGCAGTGCTGTAGACAGCTGCGCCACTTGGGAGTTACAAGGCCAGGGTATCTTCAAAATACAACACAAGCTTATACTTCTTTGACGCAATTAGCATTGTTTTACAGCGCTAATAGAATGTAGCTAGCTACATAAGCACGATTGAATATAACACCATAAAGGTTATGAAATGAGTAACATTACCTCACGTGACCACGGTTATAAGGAATATACACAAATATATTATGCTCCATACATACAGTAAGCTACAGTAGAAATGACAAACATAAACTATTATAACATAATAAGGCACTTACTTTGATAGAAACGCACACATTTCCAAAGTTATTATTAGTAATGAAATCAACAATGACTGCGATGCGGGCAACAGATGGAAAATGTGAACACAATTTCGAAGTAATAGCCCGCAAAAGTAAAAACAACCATTTTTATGTGAATGAATGAAGAGGCAGAACACACCTCAATTCAAACTGTTCTTAGAAAATAAAAACTTATTAGAAAATCATTAGAAATTGACAAGTTGAAACAGCCTATAAATAAAAACAGGCTGCGTGCCTTGGTTTGAGGGCAGCGAGAATGAAATATACTTTTGCGTAAAAATCACATTCCGGAATGCAGAGAACATTCTAACATCATGTGCATAAAAAAACTCACGCTGGGGCAACCGGTAAAAATATTTGGAACTCAGGTATGAAAAGGTTAAGTGTGCCTTCTAAATAGATCACAGACAGTGTCACCAGCACAGCACCCCCACACCATCTCACCTCCTCCTCCATGCTTTACGGTGGGAAATACACATGCGGAGATCATCCGTTCACCCACACCATGTCTCACAAAGACACAGGGTTTGGAACCAAAAATCTCCAATTTGGACTCCAGACTAAAGGACAGATTTCCACCAATCTTTTGACCGGTAGTGTATATGTTATATATACATGGAATGCGTATGGTATGTTTATGGTATGTATATATTATTACGCTCATCATCGGATGATAAATGACCGGACCAAGGTGCAGTGAGGTAGGCGTACATTCTCTCTTTATTTGAAAACGTAACACCGGGAAAAAAAACTATGAACACAAACCGAACGTAAAGCTAGTCGTGCATAAAGCAACAAACAAAGACAATATCCCACAAAACCCAAAAGGAAACTGACAACTTATATCTGATTCCCAATCAGAGACAACGATAGACAGCTGCCCCCGATTGGGAATCAAACACACCAACATAGAAACAGAAAACCTAGAATGCCCACCCCAATCACACCCTGACCTAACCAAATAGAGAAATGAAGATCAGAGCGTGACATATATGGTATGTGTATGGTATGTACTGTATATGGTATGTATATATGGTATTTATGATATATGTATAGTATACCGCCCAAGCCTACTGGAGTAATTGCACTTTTTGCGTGTAAATGAAAGCAGTTGTTAACGTCCTTGTACGATGAATGCAGTTGTTAATGACCTTGTAAGATGAAAGCAGTTGTTAATTACGTAAGATGAAAGCAGTTGTTAACGCGCTTGTAAGATGAAAGCAGTTGTTAATGTTATTGTTGGATGAAAGCAGTTGTTAATTACGTAAGATGAAAGCAGTTGTTAACGTCCTTATAAGATGAAAGCAGTTGTTAACACCCTTGTAAGAGGTAAGCAGTTGTTAATGTCCTTGAAAGATGAAAGCAGTTGTAACGACATTGTAAGATGAAAGCAGTTGTTATCGACCTTGTAAAATTAAAGCTGTTATTAACGCCCGTGTAAACATGAACAAGCAAATATACTATGAGTTGGTTATCTAAGTGCAAGTAGCTTTTCTGCACTTGAAGTTTCTCATACTCTTTATCCAGATAACAATAATTGGTCCCACTTATTTGGATAATCCAGATAGTCCATATGTAGATGCTTGTTTGGATTAGTAGATAGTTATTTAAAATGTTACTGATGGAGCATCTACAAATAAAGTGTTATCCAATACTTTTATGCTGCTGAATGTACACTTCATTTGGGACTGTGGGGACACAGTAGTAGAGGTAGCTAAGAGGCAAAACAAGAGTGCGATATTAGCAAGAAAATGTGGCAATATGGTAATGCCACCAGGGAGACAACTTCAGTTGTGCAGAAGCGAACTGCTCTGCATTTCGCCAGCACTAGTCTGTTGCTATTCCATTATCGCAGTTCTGTGTGTGAGTAGTGTTGATATTCCATTATCCCAGTCCTGTGTGTGAGTAAAATTCATTTAGAAACACTGACTGAATATCAGGGAGGACCATACTCACTCCATCATTTAGTTTGTAGTTGTATGTGTTACATGCACCAGGTGTAGGTTGACAACTAAATTAATGTCTGGAAAGTGGGGAAATTCAGGGAGGGGAAAGCCTATTCCCCGATTCCCTGGACTCTCCATTAATATTGGAGTCCACTCTTTCAGGGGATACTGCTGACATTTGGCTCTCTGTGTAATGGAGACCTAACCTTTAAGCACTGCATGGAACGAGTCATTTCTCATAATCTGGCATCCGTTTTTTATGAATTGTGCCCAATGATGTGTCTAACTGTCCTCTCCTACCTCTGTATTTTGCCTTCCCTTCTTGTAATGTGCTGTGGTCATAAATTCTCCTCCATCTAGTATATTTGAATCATGCATCCTCTGATTGTGCTTAGCTAACTAAAACACATTTCTTAGTCAATATTGAACTGTAGTAGCTACATAGAGTGGCTACCTATTGGGCTGGACATATTTACACTAAAAGCTATAATTAGTTGATTGGGCAACCAGAGTACACATTTGGTTAGGTCCAAGTCCCCCTTAATTCCTATAAATCCAGACTCAAGCCCTAAGCTACCATTACAAAAACTCCTAGATCCCTGGTGTCCTTCCTGAAGCTCCATGGATGGAAGGAAAGTCATTGTTTCAGCAGCCGGTAATGATGATTAGCCACAATCTGGGGATCGACTGCAGATCAGTCAAAGACGTGGTGATCCTCAAAGGGAACATGACCGACTGTCCCGGCCATGCATACTGAGCAGATTGATTGTGTTTCCCTGGGAGATTGAGGGGAAATCTTTGAAGTGTGCCTGGTAATAATCTAGGATTGGACGCCATGAAATGTGAAGCAATTGTCTTCAAGTTAAAAGCCAGGGAGCGATTTCCTCCAGTGGGTTCATACATATTTGGTGGTCAACAGTCTTGGATGTGCATGTCCTAATTTGGCTCATTGTCGAAGGTTGTCATTGCAATAGCATTCGGAATATACCATTTCTAAATGTAACGTTCATAACATGGTATTTGGTAATGGGACCCATGACTTGTACTATCTCGTGATTTACGAGGTTCGAGTGACGTCCATGTATCCCAAGTTGGGGAGAAAAATCTAATTAATTCCAGGTAGCTATTGAAATACCAGTGGAAACAGAAACGTAAAATAATTGACTACACAATATACTTATTTATAACATTACAGTGTGTGTCCCTGGAGCATTCATGCAAAAGTTTTCAATTTGGAAGAAATACTGCTTCAATATTATTGAGCATTTTCCCCACGGTGAATTACTTTACTGGAAATAGCCTTTATTAAGGGAATAGAGAATCAGGGAAAGGTACGGGGTGTGCTGTTGCCATCAATAATGGATCGGAAACAAGTCAATGTTTCCGGAGGCCTTCCCTTTGTCGAGGTCTTCGTGCCGTAGCAGTACGTGTGAATAATGCATCCTCTCAGACTCCTGGTCCCTCTCCTCCATCCTCTCCCTTCGTCTTGTTCGGGCCACAGTTCCCCGGTCGTGATTGGCTGTGCCTCGGGGCACCGGAGGAGATAGGAAATCACCTGCTCCATTTAGCAACGCCGCGCTAGTGGCCCAGCCCCAGCGCCATACTGTTCAGACCTTTGTGTCTGAGCTGGCACTTAATGCCAGGACCTCTTGTTAGCTTCAGTCGGTGGGGCCGCGCTGCAGCGTAGCTGTCACATCTGACCGTTATTATTGTTACACCCGACTGTTTGGACGGTAAATCGGCAATAGCTGCAACCACTGGGAATTTCATTTTGTTCTTTTTTACAGGGCAACAGTTTGTGGATTAGCATGATTGGTGATAGCAGACAGCTTTCGCTGCGAACCCATTTTCTGTTCTGCTTTGACTCTGAGTCTGTGGCCCCCTCCCTCCCTTTATCTTTCACCTTCTTCTTTTCGCTACCTCTCTTTCACATGCTAGCGTATGGGCTAGTGTGAGAAGCGTCTGTCGGCAGGATCGCAATGAGTGCGGCCTGGTAGTTTCAGCGTCCCCCTCACACAGGGGTCTCTGCGGGGAGTCCGCAGGAGTCGGGCACCCACCCCAGCCCCCCCATAGAGCAGCCCTGGCCACTGCCTGGCCACATAATCCATATTGTAAAGGGCAGCTGGAGGAGGAAACACCAAAGAACCAGAACAGCACTGAGGCGTCCCCCTCAGTCTTTCTCGCTGTCTATTCATAGAAAACATCAGCGTCTGCAACAGACGCACTCTGCATGTCAAATTCCAAACTCCAGAACCCAGAGTGAACACCTGTCATACCCACCATTTGTATTAATTCTCCCCCGGCTCTCTTTTGCTTTTAGAATGAGGCACGGTAAGTAGGATAATGCATGTTGGTTTCTGGTTGTTTACTCCAAATTCATTGCAGTATATTCGCCAGTGCAGAAACACTTTTTTTTCTCTCTTTGTACATACAGCTATTGTGAAAGCAAGCTACTTGGCTGTATAGGTGGCTGTTTATCCAAGGGCTTTGGAGGTAAGCCTGTTTTGACAGAGGATGGATCAAGAGCTGCGGGTGACATTTTAGACAGAGTTACATTTATTCTCCAGACGAACCATCAAGGCACAAGCCCACCACCTCTTCCTTCCAATTATTCAATGTCCTCTAACTAAGCGCTCTTACTGTAGGACTAGTCATTATATCCCCATAAGTCACTTGGAGACAGGGTAGCCTTAACATACACATACAATTGTTGCTTTGAAATATGATATAATTTGGCAGTATTGTTAATATCTCTACTGCATGACCTAGGTCAGTGATACATGTTAACGTGATAGGTCAATGATACATAATGTGATGTATTGTATGGATATTTACATAGAACAGGGTCCTGAGGGACCTAGACATGGACTTACACATGCCTTTGACCCATTTAGTATTCCTTAACCATCCAATGAGGGGAATCACACACAGGACAACTGTTATGTGAAAAGAACGGAAATAAACAATGACCCTGGGAGTTTTTATATGACGAATATAAGCCCCCATTTGGAAAGTTTCTTGTCATATGTCCCAAATACCTTTTTTGAGGATAGATAATGAACAGAGCAGATTAATTTGGGGCACTCAATACTGTATAATGTGGATCAGTGGGACACTTAGATTACACAAATTGGAGAGGAGCCATACTCATTGCAGATACTCACCACAGACATGCTTAGTGAGTTCATGCTGTCTTCCTGACACAGGTCGAGGATTCGGTAGAAATTGCCTCTAACCGCTGGTCCAGGGTTGTATATCTTTATTCTCCTAATGGTTCATGTTAATATTTGGGTTGGGTAATCTGATCCTAGGTCTGTGTATAGAAGAAACTTCTACCTTTAGAGCCGTACTTCAAGCAATATGCTAAAATAGGCCTACGTTTTTTCAAACACGTCTTCAAATAAGTCTCATCAGTTCAAACCATTTAAAGTTATTAGTGCAGGATCGCTGATGGCACAATATTATCCAGCTCTTGTACATTATTGATTATCATGAATAATGACATGCACAATATGTTTTTATGAGCTATGAATATAATCAGGTATAATTAATGTTTTCAAACTTCTAGCCAAAAATATATTAAAGATATGCTTGACCGTAACACATGAACACATGCATTAAAATAAATCTTTGAAATGTATTCTTCCTTGTGCAAATAGGCTACAGCATTGGCCGAAAAACGACCTACACCTACATTAAACCAGAACAACAAGGGGGAATTCAGTCCTTGACTTTGATTCAGTCCCGATTGCACGTGTCCAATAATTACGATATTGATAGTGCACCATTTAACACTTCAGGCAACCATTTTGGCTTGCTTGTTGTGACATGTTTTTACATTATGCATTCTAGATCAATATAACATTATGCATTTCTTAGTGTTGAATCGAATAGTTTGTCATCAGACCATGAAATATTCGAAAACCATATTTAATGCATTAGTGTTTGCCATTGGGCCAAGGATATGCATAGGTTTACCACTGAAGTGCTCATAGCAACAATGGAATCTAGACCATAACCATTATCTTTCAATCAACCACACATATTTGCAAGAGTAAAAGAGAGGGTTTTCTCAATTTATTGCAAATAGATTTTCTCTATTTGTTATATTTTAGTATTTTTCAAGGAATAGACAATTGAATTGAGGACACAATGCCAATCTATTTTATTCATTTAAAATATGCCCTTGACAGGGGTGTTAAAGGCACACTCTAATTTTCTTTCAGCTGTGGTTGCACATTGCATTTCATACACAAAAAAACAAACCAGGATTGATATTGGCCAGTCTGGGCACCCGTTCCTTTCCTTCTTGTATTTTAAACATAAAAAACTCCCCCTCAGCCCTAAAAAAACACATGAAAAACATTTAGGTTCCCACTAAATAAAAATATGAACTACCAAATGTGCCTTTAAAGCACAATTTAATTCCTCGATTTCTCAAAAAATGTTCATGCCGAAGTTACTTTGACGGTTTTGATTTTTTTTAAATGATATTAAAGTGACAATTATAAACATTTTCAAGTACATTTCACAGCCTATTGAGAGGCTAATGAAGACAATTTATGTCCCCTTCATGGCATGGAAAAAGTAAAATAAACAATATTAATTTAACCATGTGATATACAGTACTTATGAAATATATCACGTACAAAGTCACATTAATATTCTATTTTGTCAAGGCTCTCAAGTGACATCCAAAATCAAGGAGACATATCTACTCAGACTATTATTTTGATATGATTTAACATGATTTCATCAAAGTCTATGTAGACTGTCCTTATTGAAAAAGAAAGAGTAAAATGTATGCATTTGACCATCTTTAATGTATTGTGCTTTTTCATGATGGGAAGGAATTGTTCTCGTTTCCTCAGAAATATGCACTCAAACGTAATCCATGATAATGTAACCTTTATCTTGACAGGGAGTAATGCTGAGACCAAGGCCTCTTAGTCTTTTTCAGAAGCTTCTGTTCATTATAATACAAATTAAATAATTGATATTGTTTGTGTGTGTAAATGTACATTTCAGCACTTTAGTATTTGTATTGATTTGCAATAACTTCTCATGGTATAATTAGCACACATTAGGACAATGAAACATCTAACCTTATTATTTAATTGAGGAGAAACCATGAAGGCTATTACAACAGTGATGTCACCCTGATGGATAAGTTCATATCAAAACAGTGTTTAAACAGGAATAAGGTGCCAACTTTTAGGTCAGGACCACTTGAGTGACAGAACTACCACACAGTCCCACATGTGAATTCATTTCACTGTTTCTCTATTGTGTCAATGTACCGTATGTCACCTATCGAGATGTCTTGGAGGTGTGTTTCCCCCCCCGGTTGAGCTTTAGCTGGTGGCAGTCTCTATCCCCTCTCTCCTTTCCGTCCCTTTCTTCCCCTCCACTTATGCAGGGTAAACACACACACACACAACGCTCAGCCTATCGTCTGAGAGTGCAGCTAGAGCCAGACAGCGTAACACGATCCGTGATAGAGTGGTGTCCAGCACTCTGTCTACCGCTTCACGTAGAGGAGGAGAACGAAAGATAAATTGAGGAGAAGAAAGGAGAGGGAGAGAGAGTGAAGGTGGCAGGGGAGGTTGGCAACTAGAACGATTCCTGTGTGTGTGTGTGTGTGTGTGCGTGCGTGCGTGTGTGTGTGTGACTTCCTAATCCAGTATGCTTTAACCCTTGTGGCAGCAAGCGACTGAATGCGATAGCGTTCCAGTCCACTGTGTGACTGTAGTATCTATCAAGACTGGGCGACGAGGATATCCAGGGCATTTGCACAGCCGCTACAAAAACAGAAACACTATCAAAGAAGTGAAGCTCGTTAGGATCTCTTGAGGGAATAGCCACAGGCATTGCCAAAGGTAACTTTTGTAATGGATATTATTATTATTTTATCATAGCCTACTTTGTAGGCTTAGATTTCTTTATTCTCCACAATCTTTATTCATTTGTTGGCCACATGTTATGCAAGAAAATAGCAATTCTTAACTCATGTGGTGCATTTATAAAAGGCATGCATATCTTGTCAGCATGCATGCAAATGTAACTGTTCTACAATTTGCTTGGGCCTTATTAGGACTGCAGCACAGTATACCCCTCTCAATTCTTTCAAGTTATGGAGACTCAATGTTTATTATTGTCTAAAAATATGCCTGATGCCTAACAATACCAGACACCAGCTTTTGATAATTCTCAATTGTTTGCACTTGGCAAGACCTATGTCTATTGGAAATATTGACATTGCAAGTAAATTTGAAACAGATTGCAGCATGGAATCCAGTTACTGTACACTTGCCCAGCAACATTTTTAGTAGATGTTTTGTGGGAAAAACAGCAGGCTCTGTTGTAGCCTACTATTCAATGGGCGATATTCAGAGTGATGCATGTTCTCATGGAATTCATCAGAAGATTTGATGGCCTGTGCTCTAACAATGAAAAACAGTTAAGTTAAATTGGGAATGGGTTAGAATGGAATTGGAGTTATGCGTTATTGGGAGGGTTGGATAATGGGTATTATTTGGCCCGCTATTCTTATGGTTCTCTGCACATTGCCAATGAAAAAAATAATTATGTCTTATTGTCACAAACACTGGATAGGTGCAGTAAAATGTGTTGTTTTACAGGGTCAGCCATAATAGTACGGCACCCCTGGAGCATTTTAGGGTTTAAGGCAACACATCAATGATTTTTCACCTTGTTGGGTATTTGAACTAGCCACCTTTCAGTGACTGGCTTAACGCTCTAACCGCTAGGCTACCTGCCACCCAATGTGTATTGGTAATGGCTATGACAAATCTGGTCTTGACGGTAGGTACTGCTTCCTGGGTCTTAACTCCTTTGATTTAACCATTGTGGGAGCTACGTCATGGCCTTGGAGACAGTGACATATTGAAGACCTTAGCAGAGCACTAGTTGTGAAGGCCGAGTAATAGGTATGTAGCAAGTGGCAACCAACAATAAGCAGTAGATACGCATCACAGAGGAATAAGCTCAGGTGTCACACCAGGTCATACAGTTGCTATTCACATATATTTACAAGTGACAGATAAATGCAAGTGGGTAAACTCAACAAGCTTTTCTCTGTGGGTATTGCATCATATGAGGTATCGCTGTGGAGCTACGGCTATGATTTATTGCCAAGGCCAGAAGGCGAGTGGTGCGCCAAGGTAGCTGTATTTTTAGCCGCTACCTGAATAAGAAGGATATGATTAATTACACTTGATATATCCATTTCCTCATTTATCAGATATATTCATTTTATTAGTGGCCAACAATTCAGATTTTTTCATTATATTGATGTTCGTATACAGTATGTATTGTTTTATCCCAGCATTACTATAATACCCATGATGCCCATTTATATTGTGCACTTTAATGATTCATTATTTCAAATTATTTGTGTTGCTGTTTCTAGTGTTAACTGTGATATCAGTTTATGTCCTAAAGGCACTATCTCTAACTTCAATTTCCAGTCAAAAGTGCTGCCCCTGCACCTGATTGTTGATTGTGGGGGTGGGACTTGACAAATGTAACTGTGACTCACATTTCCATGATATTGGAATTCTGTTGTAAGTGCCACCCAAACCAAAGGAGGCTGGTTTTGGATGTGGTTACTACAGCATTCAAATCACCCAATGGCAGTTGAATGTTCCAAGACACACCCACACAGTTTGTAAAATACATAGAGGCCAAACTATTAACTGGACTGAACTATGAACGTTACAGTTTGTGCCTTTACTGCTGGTTGTGATTTAAGTTAATTAATGTGAGCTAAATAGTGTACTTAAATGTAAAATTATGAAATCCACAGCAATGTTTTTTTTTTTATAAAAGAAATGGTCCTATCTCTTATGGAACCATAATACAATGTTATGTTTATTCCTAACATTTTTTTGATGTTATGATACTGTATGATGTGATTCAGTAATATAAATGGTGCCGTTTTGTGTTTCATCACCTATGGAGAGCAATTGGTAAATTCAGTTTACACAAATTAGTGTTTGGCATGATGGGCGCCATAAGAAACATTGACACCATATTATTGTCCCACAGGGTCCTTACTAACTGTTATGTTGTATAGTTTCATCATTATAATTGTGTGTATCAGTATTTCTCTCCTTGAAATCATTTGAAAATACTTAAGGTCAAGGATTATTGGTGACACCAGCGATCCCCGTTGGTTTCAATGCTCTCTTTAGCTACTTCACTTCAAACATCAATGGCTCCAGTAGCCCTTCACTGAACTATTTTAGGGGAGAGATCACTATATATTTGTTTATATATACTGTTTAACTGTTATTAATTACTGTGTTATGTATTTCTCATAATTTTTTATGATAATTTATATTTTACATTGTAAATTCCAACCACATTTTAACACTTGACACCTATTTGATTCAATCTTATTTTTTATTTTTTTTTAAAGTTCATGTTCTTTGATATTTACACCTTGGTTTGCATTTAAAAATAAAAAAATAAACATATTTAAAATATCTATAAAATGAGCTAGATACTGATTGTTTTACTCATTTCAATTTGTTCAACATTTAATATTGCATTTCAAGACCTAATTCTTAACATCAAGTCCTATGTACACATAAAATCAATATTTTCACACAGCCCTTTATAGCGTATTGCATTGGGATGTTTTCTTTATCTGGTAATTGGCTGAGGGCTTGCCACTGAAAGGCATGTCCAACATTGCATCCCAAATGCCACACCTGTCAACACATCAGCATACAATAGGAGACGTCAGATATCACTGGCACCCCCTCACACCCGCCTGTACCCTTTGCATTAATCAAAGGGTGTGTGGGGGGGGGGCAGGAGAAGCCTTTGATCCATCTATAAAAGGCCACTTAAAGAAGATATTTCTTCTCAGATTCATCTGCTTCAGTTTTTCTCTGGCCTAACATGAAGGAGTTCCTGGGAGAGGGCAAACATTCTGTCTAATTAACACTACCTTTTATATACTCTCACTTTCACCCCTCTCTCTCTCTCTCTCTAGCTCTCTCTCTCTCTCTCTCTATCTCTCTCTCTCTCTCTAGCTCTCTTTCTCTTTCATTCCTCTCTCTCTCTCTCTCTCTCTCTCTCTCTCTCTTCATTCCTCCTCTCTCTAGCTCTCTTTCTCTTTCATTCTCTCTCTCTCTCTCTCTCTCTCTCTCTCTCTCTCTCTAGCTCTCTCTCTAGCTCTCTAGCTCTCTTTCTCTTTCATTCCCCCCCTCTCTCTCTCTCTCTCTCTCTCTCTCTCTCTCTCTCTCTCTCTCTCTCTCTCTCTCTAGCTCGCTCTCTCTTTAATTCCTCTCTCTCTCTCTCTAGCTCTCTCTAGCTCTCTCTCTCTCTCTGTTTCTCTCTCTACTCTCTGTCTATCATTTGCACCTTACACTTTCTTCAATCTCTCTCTCTCTTTCTCTCTCTCTCTGTATTTGTGATTCTCAGTGACTGTCTTTCTACTCTCTCTCTTTCTATCTCTATCTATCTCCCCCCTCTCTCTATCTCTTCTATCATCTATCACATGAAGCCCAGAGGTGTCTTTCTCTATTTCTGTACCTTTTCGGTGAGCTCTTGACACTTTTTGAAATAGTTGGCTTACCCCACCTTTGATGTTGTCTTCAAATGGATGCAGATCAAACTTTAAACTCCCGACCCAGATATAGCGGTTAACACATTGAATTATCAAAATCATTCAACACTTGAAACGAATCATGTTCCGTAAACCTGTGTACAGTACATTTCCTTGACTTGCAATACCAGTGGGGGCAATGTTCACGTTTTTTAAGGAAAATGCATTGTGTTTTGAAAGGTGAATAGGGAACTCTAGTGTTTTATGTCTGGATGCCATGCTATTAATGGGCTTGCTCTACCGGAGGATTACTGCAAGTGGCAGATTATTCATTATTTTGATGGCAGGCATCATAAACCACTTGACTGTGATGTGTGCTGCTATAGTAGACCGAGAGCGAGAGAAAGTTATGCCTGTAGATCTGTTTTCCTCCCCCAGAGAGGGTATTTGTAGCAACTTGGAGCTTGCACCAAGCAACCTTCAACTTCTGCCAGCTTCAGTTGATGGACTTTAATGGGTTATATACTGTATATACTGTATATAGGGTACATTCATGTCAGGTCCCAAATTATTGGCACCCTTGATAAAGATGAGAAATAATGACTGCATAAAATAAATCATTCAAACACTGAGCTATATTATATCTCAATTTTTATTTTTTATATATATTATTATCATTATTTTATTCTAATAGAATTGCCCAGAGAAAGAGATTTAGTTTTTCTCTCAAAACATGGTCAAAATAATTGGCACCCCTGTTTTCAATACTCTATCACCCTCCCCTTGCAAGTTTTTTATTTATTTTATTTTTATTTAACTAGGCAAGTCAGTTAAGAACAAATTCTTATTTACAATGACGGCCTGGGAACAGTGGGTTAACTGCCTGTTAAGGGGTAGAACCACAGACTTGTACCTTGTCAGCTCGGGGGTTTGAACTTACAACCTTCCGGTTACTAGTCCAACGCTCTAACCACTAGGCTACCCTGCCGCCCCGATTAACGACACTGAGTCTTTTTCTAAAATGTTTTCTGAGAGTGGAGAACACTTTGGGAGGGATCTTAGACCATTCCTCCGTACAGAACCCATACAGAATCCAAGCATTTACATTTGTTGGATGACATTGCAATGGAGCTCTTTGGCCACGCACACCAGTGGGGGGTTTGGCGTCGAAGAAAGATGCATATGCTGAAAAGAACCCCATACCTACTGTAAAATATGGTGGTGGATCTTTGACGTTATGGGGCTATTTTGCTTCCACTGGTCCTGGAACCTTTGTTAATAAGGTCAACGGTTATTTGTGTTCTCCAATCCCATAAAACATTTTTGAAAAAGGCTCTTTGCCATTATCCTCGCAAGGTGAGGTTTTGAAAGGTATTGAAAACAGGGTTGGCAATAACTTTAACCCCTATATATATTTTTTAAACAGAACAATATTACTTCTTAAACAAAATCTCTTTCTCTGAGCAATTGTATTAGTATAACATAATATAATTTCAACATTTTTGGGAGCATACAATATATCTCAGTATTTGAATGATTTATTTTATGTCGTTTTTTTTACTCATTTTTGTCAAGGGTGCCAATAATTTTGGAAACAACTGTATATTAATAGGTAATGCTGGAATGTAATCTAATATGATATACAGTATACTGAGTCTAGGTACGAGAAAAACGATATATCCAATTATGTTAGTTATTTCCATTATATCAGAGAACTGTATCAAAGCAGGACTTTGATATACCTACTGTAGTCACAGCTGATTGTTCATCTTATTGCAGATGCATCTCCATATGTATACATGCTTTCTTTTCTTTTCTGTTTGCTTTGCTTTGAGAGAGATGAGAATAGAGTTGCTGCAAGTGAAATTAACATTTTAGTCTCTGATATCTGTACAGCACTGTCTGAACGAATGTACAAATTCAAATCAGGGAGCTGCAATGTGATGAGGCAGAGAAAGAGGGACTGTTGGTGGCCAGTTAGCCAGGAGCAGACAGCAGACAGGATTCCTCTCCAGGCATACTTTAGCATCTCTATGTTGGCTTTACTTCTTACCCTGACACTTTTTAGTTTGGACACCCAGCTCCAAAGTGATTAATGCATCGCCACAGCCGCTTTGGAGGATGTCTTGCAGCGCTCTACCATTCTCCTTGCCAGCTCTCCTCCCTGATAGTTCTCTAACATGACATGAAGCGGAGGAGATTGATAGCAGTCATTACGTCGCTCTCAAAGAGCAACATGCGTTCCCAGCACGAGCCAGCGTGCTCCCCATTTAACTACTGCTAGCTCCGTACATGGTTTAAAGGAATGCTGATGGTGGTATGGCACATAGTGTAGCCTTGCTACTGTGTGGTAACCTCCACACAGAGGAGAAACCAGAGGCATTCTATAATAATTGTTGCCTTATTAGTTCAACAAAATGGCTATGTTTGCATTTTTTTTTCTACGAATACCTCCGTCTCCCTTTGAATAACAAAAATTCAAAGAGAAGGAATTCTGATCATGCAGAAAGAGAGGGATATCAGACACTCTTGCCTGATATTGTTAGCAATATCAATATATTTCCCCAGGTTTTCCCCTCCTCTGATCCCCCCCCCCGCAAAAAGGACACATTTAGCCTTTAAATTGGTTGATCCAGGCTGCGATGTTGGCTAAACCTGTTTTTAAAGCATTACGTTGGTGAGAGGTAGACTGCTAAACACCTGACAATGAGACGCTAATGTCACTAAGGGGAACACAAAGATGCTGGGTAAAAGCGCCCCACCACTGTTATTGGCCTCGATAAGACAGTACCGTACTGCCCCCAGGCTTTCCTAGGTTCTCAAGTCCTTCAGACAGACTCAGCAAACCAAGGACACTTCAAATCAAGGTCCGATGACTAAGTTGGTATTGCATAGACTCTTTGTTTTAGATAAATATGTAACTCTTATATTCTGTCATCAACCAACCATGCATGTACTGAACACCTTAACCGTGATTAACATTCCAACCAACTCTGCATGTATTGAAGTCCTTAACACAGATTAACATTCCAACCAACCCTGCATGTATTGAACACCTTAACCCAGATTAACATTCCAACCAACCCTGCATGTATTGAACACCTTAACCCAGATTAACATTCCAACAAACCTTGCATGTATTGAACACCTAGATTAATGTTCCAAACAATCCTCATCATCATGTAGACATGACATATTGTCAATAAAATAAGTTTTATTGACCCTAATCTATAGCCAATATAGACCTCGATGCACTGAGTTATGCCTTGCAAACAGGTCATATGGTCATATGTTATTTACTTCTTTCTGCCGGCATTGAGATATTGTCAGTCACATCAGTACTCACCATCCTCTGCTAGGTGTGGTGCATATCTGCTCTCCGTAGCATTCTAAACCTGGCTAGGTGTAGTGCATCTCTGCTCTCCACAGCATTCTAATCCTGGCTAGGTGTAGTGCATCTCTGCTCTCCACAACATTCTAAACCTGGCTAGGTGTAGTGCATCTCTGCTCTCCACAGCATTCTAAACCTGGCTGGTATGGTGTATCTCTGCTCTCCACAGCATTCTAAACCTGGCTGGTATGGTGTATCTCTGCTCTCCACAACATTCTAAACCTGGCGAGGTGTAGTGCATCTCTGCTCTCCACAACATTCTAAACCTGGCTAGGTGTAGTGCATCTCTGCTCTCCACAGCATTCTAAACCTGGCTAGGTGTAGTGCATCTCTGCTCTCCACAACATTCTAAACCTGGCTAGGTGTAGTGCATATCTGCTCTCCATAGCATTCTAAACCTGGCTAGGTGTAGTGCATCTCTGCTCTCCACAGCATTCTAAACCTGGCTAGGTGTAGTGCATCTCTGCTCTCCACAACATTCTAAACCTGGCTAGGTGTAGTGCATCTCTGCTCTCCACAGCATTCTAAACCTGGCTAGGTGTAGTGCATCTCTGCTCTCCACAGCATTCTAAACCTGGCTAGGTGTAGTGCATCTCTGCTCTCCACAACATTCTAAACCTGGCTAGGTGTAGTGCATCTCTGCTCTCCACAGCATTCTAAACCTGGCTGGTATGGTGTATCTCTGCTCTCCACAGCATTCTACACCTGGTTCGTTATCTGTTCTGTTGTTGTTCCATACATTTTAGTTGATCCTCCTCCCCTGTCACTCCTAGCTCGCTCAGTCTTGTGTTAAAAAGATGTCTCCTATCAACAGCCTGTACTCCTCTACAGTAGCGGCCAGGAGTTTTCCAAGAAAAATACAGGAAAAGTGGCTAAAAAGGCATTAGAAAAAAGCTTATGTCGGCATTATTGGTCGAGGTCAAATTAAACCTCTGGATCAAAGAAGTGATTCTAGAGTGTTGGCTATGGAATTCCAACTATATCAGTAAAGCTTTTGTTGACAGAGTATAACAAACCCTATAGCCATACAGTATGTATTCTGCCAGGAACCTTCCAGCTGCTCCTCTCGAAGCCGATAACTGATCGTTTCACAGAACCATATGTGGCCATTTTCTAATTGTCTAATCTTCTCTAATCACTTTTTCTCCTGTGAGCTTTCTTCCCACTTTCCATTGTGTATTTTTGTCATAATAGTCCATATTCAGATTAGTAGTATATTTCAGTCTTAGGAAACACAGCAGGGGTGTCTACATGTCCCAGGCTTCACCTCCCACTGCTAGTGGGTGAAATAGGAAGAGGGCAGATCGTAATAGCTCACTTGAAATAGCACTTGTTGATTATGTGATTTCCTTATCTAATTGGTGCAAACAAGAGTAGATTGAGTGAAAGATTAGCATAGTGTCTTGAATTGCAAATACTGTCTTGAATAAATCACTTACACTGTATAATGATAGAGAAATTAAGTGGGATGAGTGGTAAAATAAGTGCTGTTTTACTTTTTGTTCTGGTGTGGATTGTTGTGAGTAGGTTGTGACCTGTTGTCTAGAAAATACTCCTTCTCTTTCTCGGCCCTGTGGCAAATTCAAAAGACTCCATTATACTGTATTATGAGTAGTTCAGAACTTGATATGCACCAGGATGAGAAGATGGTTTGCTAGAATGTTAAAAGATATCGGCCGGTATGATTAATATCTAATGGCTGACGGTATAATTAATATCTAATAGCTTCCGGTATGATTAATATCTAATGGCTGACGGTATAATTCATATCTAATAGCTTCCGGTATGATTCATATCTAATAGCTTCCGGTATGATTCATATCTAATAGCTTCCGGTATGATTAATATCTAATAGCTTCCGGTATGATTAATATCTAATAGCTTCCGGTATGATTAATATCTAATAGCTTCCGGTATGATTAATATCTAATAGCTTCCGGTATGATTCATAGCTAATAGCTTCCGGTATGATTAATATCTAATAGCTTCCGGTATAATTCATAGCTAATAGCTTCCGGTATGATTAATATCTAATAGCTTCCGGTATGATTCATAGCTAATAGCTTCCGGTATGATTCATAGCTAATATCTTCCGGTATGATTAATATCTAATAGCTTCCGGTATGATTCATAGCTAATAGCTTCCGGTATGATTAATATCTAATAGCTTCCGGTATGATTCATAGCTAATAGCTTCCGGTATGATTCATAGCTAATGACTGCCGGTATGAACAACTACATCTTTCCCTACTGTATTTAATTAATTTATTTATTTTGCTCCTTTGCACCCCATTATTTTTATTTCTACTTTGCACATTCTTCCATTGCAAATCTACCATTCCAGTGTTGTACTTGCTATATTGTATTTACTTTGCCACCATGGCCTTTTTTTGCCTTTACCTCCCTTATCTCACCTCATTTGCTCACATCGTATTTAGACTTGTTTATACTGTATTATTGACTGTATGTTTGTTTTACTCCATGTGTAACTCTGTGTCGTTGTATGTGTCGAACTGCTTTGCTTTATCTTGGCCAGGTCGCAATTGTAAATGAGAACTTGTTCTCAACTTGCCTACCTGGTTAAATAAAGGTGAAATAAAAAATAAAAAAATAAAATTATTCATATCTAATGGCTGCCGGTATGATTCATAGATAATGGCTGTCGGTATGATTCATAGCTAATAGTTGCCGGTATAATTCATAGCTAATAGTTGCCGGTATGATTCATAGCTAATTTTTGCTGGTATGATTCATAGCTAATGTCTGTTAAAATTATTCATAGCTAATGGCTGTCGGTATGATTCATAGCTAATAGTTGCCTGTATGATTCATAGCTAATGACTGCCGGTATGATTTATAGCTAATGGATGCCGGTATGATTTATAGCTAATAGTTGCCGGTATGATTCATAGCTAATAGTTGCCGGTATAATTCATATCTAATGGCTGCAGGTATGATTCATAGATAATGGCTGTCGGTATGATTCATAGCTAATAGTTGCCGGTATAATTCATAGCTAATGACTGCCGGTATAATTCATAGCTAATGACTGCCGGTATTATTCATAGCTAATGGCTGCCGGTGTGATTCATAACTAATGGCTGCTGGTATGATTCATAGCTAATAGTTGCCGGTATAATTCATAGCTAATAGTTGCCGGTATGATTAATAGCTAATGACTGCTGGTATTATTCATAGCTAATGGCTGCCGGTGTGATTCATAACTAATGGCTGCTGGTATGATTAATAGCTAATAGTTTCCGGTATGATTAATAGCTAATGACTGCCGGTATTATTCATAGCTAATGACTGCTGGTGTGATTCATAACTAATGGCTGCTGGTATGATTCATAGCTAATAGTTGCCGGTATGATTCATAGCTAATAGTTGCCGGTATGATTCATAGCTAATGGCTGCCTGTATGATTTATAGCTAATGACTGCCTGTATGATTTATAGCTAATGACTGCCGGTATGATACATAGCTAATGGCTACCGGTATGATTCCTAACTAATGGCTGTCATTATGATTCATGTCATTGTGGACCCAAAAGTTGTTTCTGCATATTAGCACTGTAAGTGTATGGAAGCCATGGACATGTAATGCAGTGTTTTCAGCCCACTTGCTTGTCTGTTGTATCATTCTCGCTATCCCTATTCTGTTAGCACTCTCCTAGCATCCACACATGTGCTTTACTGCACCAGCAGGTAAACTGGCCATACCACTGAGAGTCACTTCTGGCTATAATTCCAAGAAAAGCTGTTTAAAGGCACAATATGTCATCTCCACAGCCTAACCCTGACGACTTTGTGGTGCATGCAAGACCATCCATGCAATACTTGAAGCTCATGGTTGGAAGATTGTCCAAATCCTGTAGAACAGTTCTGAATTACTGCTCCTCTAGTGGTATAGTATCATTAGGTGTTCATTGAAAATATCTGCAGTATAATGTTTTTATTTAGTTCATATATTAGTCCATATTCTCAACTGATACATCAATTAGTAATTTTCTATTTAGTCCTTGTGATGAGCACAGATTTAAAATGACCTAGACTCAAAAGTAACATGAGGAAAAACATGTATCTACAACCTATGCTGTGGAGGGTTTACATGTAAGAGTGGGCTGCCTCTTGGAGACAGCATTAAGGTGAAAAATCAATAGCTGCCAAACAAAGTGAAATGTTAGGTTTAGTCTGATACATGACAGATACCGCCTAGGCTGATTTGTCTTCAGTGAATCAAGGCTGGAACAGTTGATGCCTGTCTGCTGTTGTCAGTTACCACTGCATTAGACACGTTTGGAGGACAGTAAGTCTGGCTGGTCCTGCTATTGAGTTACCATAATAGCCAATGAAAAGAAAGGTATCTTCAGAATCAAGGGCTGTTGCACAGCAGCTTAACTTACCAGCCAATTTCACTAATGAATTTGGTAGTAACGACTACTGCCACAGAAGGGATTCATGAAGTGGATGGTGGTTTCAATAAGTGTGTTGTTTGCGGGATTAATCTCAAAGACAAAATCTCAAATGCAAATAAAGTTGAGATACATGCACTTATCTGACGTTGATGCATAAACCATGCATTGATAACAATTAGGGCTGTGAATTGCCAGGAGAAATGCGATTTATCAACATACACCGATACAATATGTATTGTGATTCTCATGATTCTATATATTGCGATTGAATACTGTCATTTTACTGCAATTTTATGTTCCAAACATATTGCTCACTATATGTCTGCAGCAGAGAGACAAGAGAGAGCATTAGAAAACCAGTTCGATCAGTCATGGAAATAAAAGTGCTGTAAACATGTTCGCTCATTATTTAAAAAGTAAAAAGAAGATAGAGTAATTTTCATCCTATAGATTGTTCTCCATCGATTTTTTTTCTCCCCATCACTTAAAAAATTAAAATTGAAATGTTTTCAGTTATGTTCCCTGGTTTCAAAATAGAATTTGTATGTAAGTGGCTAGGCCCGCTTAATGATACGGTCAGCTAAGTCTTCCTGTACTCTGAAGCAAGCAAACAAACAAGCAATTTCTATATTTTTTTTTTTTTTTCAACGAATAGCTTTGATCATAGGTTTCAACCGGGAAGGTTCTATGCATCATGTTGTGCACTTGGAGTTGGCTTAGTTGCCTCAGCAAATCAAGACTGCATATTTTACTTTCTAGCCCTGAGCATATGCAATGTTCAAGACTCTGCCAGTGTCCTCTGCATGGAGCCTGGGGCCATATCATAGTGCTGATTGTGCAGGCTGGATCATTAGAGGGTACACTGGTTGCTGTACATTGGATGCTGAGAGGGGGATAGGGAGAGAGGGGTAGGGATAGGGAGAGAGGGATAGGGAGAGGGGGATAGGGATAGATGGTATGAAGAAAGATTGGAAAGATTGGAAAACATCAGGCAGTCCAAACTGGTTGGTTGGTGGGTTCTTGTGGTGTGTGTGTTCATGGTGCTTAGATGTGTGCATTCATGTGCATTTGTGTATGAATGTGGGGGAGAGGATCAATGTTGTGGAAAATAACTGCCTCCCCTGGAAGAGCCATATCCTTGGCTTTGAATTATTCTAGAATGCCCTGGTCTGTGTCAAACAGCACTGTAACGGTAGGATATCAATTTATAGCCTTGGCCTTATAAACCTTCCCTTAGAAAGCAGGATGTCAGCCACTACAATGTCACAATACAACTGGGGATAATACTGGACAGTGGGGTATCATATTTTTTTGGAAGCACTGGTGTCAGATTATGTCTCGACCTCCGAGCCATCGTTTATCTTTAAAGCAGAGAGTAATGCTGGTCTCAGGATTTGCAGTGAAGCATTGTCTGTAGATAGCGATTGCAGCTATGCCATTGTTAGTCAATTTGTTGGGTTCTTTTGAGGAAGTACAGGGCCTATAGAAAGTCTCTGTTACCTTGAACCTTTTTTGTTGTTGTTGCGTTACAAAGTGGGATTGAAATATATTGCAGTAATTAATCTACACAAAATACTCCATGATGTCAAAGTGAAAAGAAAGTTATTTATTTTTTATAACTAAAATATAGTCGTTGCATAAGTATTCCCTCCTTTTTTTAGGCAAGCCTAAATTAGTTCAGAAGTCAAATTTGGCTTAACAAATCACATAATAAGTTATACGGACTCACTCTGTGTGAAATAAAATGGGTTGACATTATTTTAAACCCCTACCCCTTCCTCTGTACCCCATAGGTACAACATCTTTAAGGTCCCTCAGTCAAGTACTGAATTCCAAGCACAGCTTCAAATATCCGAAAGCCTCTTATAGAAGGGCAGTGATTGGTAGATGTGTAGAAATAGCAAATCAGACATTGAATATCTCTTTAAGCATGGTCAAGTTTATAATTATGCTGTGGATTATTTATTAAACCACTCAGAAACATCAAAGATACAGTCGTCCTTCTGAACTGTAATACTGCAAAAAATGTGCAAATGAAGAAACCTTTTGGCCTAAATGCAAAGCCCTGTTTGGGGCAAATGCAAGACATCACATCACTGAGTAACTGCGTCATTATTTTCCCAGCATGGTGGTGGCTGCATCACGGTATACGTATACTTGACATCAGCAAAGGCTGGGGAGTTTTTCAGAATAAAAAGAAACGGCAAATTCCTAGAGAAAAACCTGCTTCAGTCTGCTTTCCCCCAGACACTGGGAGAGGAATTCACCTTTCAGTTGGACAATAACCTACAACACCAGGCCAAATCTACAGTGGATATGCTTACCAAGAAAACAGTGAATGTTCCTGAGTGGCAAAGTTACAGTTTTGACATGAATCTGCTCAAAAATGTATTCCAATACTTAACAATTGCTGTCTAGTCATAATCCCCACAGAGCTTGAAGAATTTTGAAAAGAATAGTGGGCAAACATTGGACAATACAGGTGTGTGAAGCACTTATGAGACTTACCCAAGAAGACACAAAGCTGTAATGCCAAAGGTGTTTCTAACATGTGTTGACTCAGGGGGATGAATACCTACACTATCTAATCAAGGTACATTAGTGTTTTATTTTTCATTAATACAAAAAAAATAGAGTATTTTGTGAAGATCTTTGACAAAAAATGACAAACCATTTTAATCGAACTTTGAAACACAACTAAAATAAATCCAAGGGGGTGTAGACGTTCTATAGGCCCTATAGCTGTATTTCAGTCCACATATTACTCATTTAAAGAGTGCCTTTGTTACGTAGTCCATTAGAAAAATGAATCAGCTGAAAGTGGAAACGTGTCAAGTTGTAAACAAAATACTTGCCATTATTTGTGAAGGGAATGCTTTCCCCTTTTTAACTGTTGACAGGTCTCTTCTCTATCCCTTTGAACAGTGTTTCGCTCGGGAAATGCAATTATAGCAACCATTGTGACAGCTATTAGAACCCCAAATGGCCTGTTTTTCCTGGTTCCATTTGCTCAAGTGATTTGGAAGGTGTGGCCTAAGTGAACAAGAGGCATATCAATAGTCCACCTGACAGGGTTGAATTGCTGCACTAAAGACACTGGAGAACGCCATTAGAGCCTAAAACATTTTTTTGAAAAGAGAAATGACTGATTGTTTTGAAGGTGTTTACAGTTGAAGTATCTTCACCTATTCCAGGCAGGCAGCCTACATACCTTTTTGAATGGGTAATTTTGAAGCGACCAGAAAATAATGCTGTGGCGGAGGTTTGACCAATGAGCCTTACAAACCGACTGTATATAATATGTTCAATAGGGGCAATGCTACAATCAATATCATTTCTGGAGCCACTCCTTTGCCAGCCTCCACTAGGCCCCAACTCTCAACCAGGATTCATTTCCTGCTGCTGTCTGTCCGTCACCATGACAACACAAGGCAGTCATACTGACTAATGGCACTACCTATCCAGGTCACAAGTCTTTTTGATGAAGAAAAGGTCTTGGCACCTGGTTGAACCCGTAATGCTGGCAGGACAAATTGGCTGTCTAATGTTTGGGTAATGACACCTACAGCTGTTTTTCATCTCCTGTCTATCTCCTGTCCATCTCCTATCCATCATGTGTCACATCACATGTTATGCTTCTTCTCTGTTGAATGGCAGGGTTATTAGGATCAACTGAATCTAAGATGAAAAACATTGTTATTTATTTCTCCTTTAAAATAATCTTAAACATTTTCTGACACTAGCTATCTTCTCATCCAATTGGCGACAGATTTTCAAGCGAATATTCTAAAATCCGCATAAAGACAATATGCACATTTTCCCACCAGTCGTGTGTTTCCACCGAACGGACTTGTTGCAGATAAAAATCAGTGCATAATGACTCTTGTCTTGGGACCTGTGCTCTAGCCAACATTTTGCAGATACAGTGCGGGTAGGCTGTGCAGGTAGGCTAGTCTACAATGATGAGATTATTATTTGTCAAATGGCAGTCAAGCATCGATCAGAATAAGAACCTCAATATTTTTTGGAAAGGAGCATCAAGATCACTGTGCACTTTCACCACCCTCTGAAGTTCATAACTTATTTAGTCTGTAGCCCAAGAAACTGCTGTCACGCCCAGGGTGTGATTTTGGTGGACATTCTAGTTTTTCTATTTCTTTGTTGGCCAGGTATGGTTCCCAATCAGAGGCAGCTTGTCACGCCCTGACCTTAGTATTCTTTGTTTTCTTTATTATTTTGGTTAGGTCAGGGTGTGACATGGGTGAAATGTGTGTTTTTGTCTCTTTCTAGGGTGTTTGTACTGTCTAGGGGTTTTGTAGATTTATGGGGTTGTTTTCATCTAGGTGTTTATTGTTGTCTCTGATTGGGAACCATATTTAGGCAGCCATCTTCTTTGGGTATTTCGTGGGTTATTGTCTAGCCCAGTGCGGGCTATTCCACCTCGTCGCACTGGCCTGGCTACGGGGAGCATTCAACCAGGTAAGGTTGGGCAGGCTCGGTGCTCCAGATCTCCAGTGCGCCTTCTTGGTCCGGTCTATCCGGTGCCATCTCCATGCACCAGCCCTCCGGTGGCAGCTCCCCGCACCGGGCTTCCTGTGCGTCACCAGAGCTCAGTTCTCCCTGTTCCTCCTCCCCGCACTCGCATTGAGGTGTGTGTCCTCGGTCCAGTACCACCAGTGCCGGCACCACGCACCAGGCCTACAGTGCGCCTCGTCTGTCCTGAGCTGCTAGAGTCTCCTGTCTGTCCTGAGCCGCCAGAGTCTCCCGTCTGTCCTGAGCCGCTAGAGTCTCCCGTCTGTCCTGAGCTGCTAGAGTCTCCCGTATGTCCTGAGCTGCTAGAGTCTCCCGTCTGTCCTGAGCTGCTAGAGTCTCCCGTCTGTCCTGAGCTGCTAGAGTCTCCCGTCTGTCCTGAGCTGCTAGAGTCTCCCGTCTGTCCTGAGCTGCTAGAGTCTCCCGTCTGTCCTGAGCTGCTAGAGTCTCCCGTCTGTCCTGAGCTGCTAGAGTCTCCCATCTGTCTCTCCTGAGCTGCTAGAGTCTCCCATCTGTCCTGAGCTGCTAGAGCCGCCATTCTGTCCTGAGCCGTCAGAGCCGCCAGTCTGTCCTGAGCCGTCAGTCAGCCTGGAGCTGCCAGGGCCGTCAGTCAGCCAGGACCTGCCAGAGCCGTCAGCCAGCAAGGAGCTGCCAGAGCCGTCAGTCGGCCAGGACCTGTCAGAGCCGTCAGTCAGCCAGGATCTGCAAGAGCCGTCAGCCAGCAAGGAGCTGCCAGAGCCGTCAGCCAGCCAGGAGCTGCCAGAGCCGTCAGCCAGACAGGAGCTGCTAGAGCTGTCAGCCAGCCAGGAGCTGCCAGAGCCGTTAGCCAGCCAGGTGCTGCCAGAGCCATCAGCCAGCCAGGAGCTGCCAGAGCCATCAGCCAACCAGGAGCTGCCAGAGCCGTCAGTCAGTCCGGAGCTGCCATTCAGTGCGGAGCTGTCCCTCAGTCCGGAGCTGTCCCTCAGTCCGGAGCTGCCCCTCAGTCCGGAGCTACCCTTCAGTCCTGAGCTACCCCTCAGTCCTGAGCTACCCCTCAGTCCTGAGCTACCCTTCAGTCTTGAGCTGCCCCTCAGTCCGGAGCTGCCTCTCAGTCCGGAGCTGCCCCTCAGTTTTGTGGGGCCCTTTAGTAGGGTTGCCAGTCTTAGGTTGGCGGCGAGGGTCGCCGTTCTTAGGAGGCCACAAAAGCGGACTAAGACTATGGTGGAGTGGGGTCCACGTCCTGCACCCAAGCCGCCGCCGTGAAAGAGGCCCACCTGGACCCTCCCCTTTAGATTAGGTTTTGCGGCCGGAGTCCGCACCTTTGTGGGGGGATACTGTCACGCCCTGACCTTAGTATTCTTTGTTTTCTTTATTATTTTGGTTAGGTCAGGGTGTGACATGGGTGATATGTGTTTTTTCTAGGGTGTTTGTACTGTTTAGGGTTTTTGGAGATTTATGGGGTTGGTTTCATCTAGGTGTTTATGTTGGTCTATGGTTGCCTAGATTGGTTCTCAATTAGAGGCAGGTGTTTATATTTGTCTCTGATTGGGAACCATATTTAGGCAGCCATCTTCTTTGGGTATTTCGTGAGTTATAGTCTATGTGTAGTTGCCTGTGTCAGCACTCGTTATCATAGCGCCACGTTCATTTTGTTGTTTTTGTTTAAGTGTTCTTTGTGTTTTTCGTCATTCAATAAAATAATGGATTCACACCACGCTGCGCTTTGGTCCACTCCATATGACGATCGTTACACAGCTGTCTATCGTTGTCTCTGATTGGGGAACATACTTAGGCAGTCTTTTTCCACCTTAGGTTTGTGGGATCTTGTTTGTGTGTAGTTGCGTTCTCTACTGCATATAGCGTCACGTTCGGTTGTAGGTTGTTATTTTTGTTTCTTGTTCACCTAATAAAATTATGTACGCTTACCACGCTGCACCTTGGTCCAATCCATCTCTAAACGATCATAACAACTGCATGCTTTCCTGAGTTGTAGTGGAAGGACCTTACACCATATTGTCGCGTGACTCCAAGTTTACTTCAATATGATGGTTTTTATATCAATATTTGCGCATTAAGGTGTTTCCACTGCCATTTCTCACATTATTCATTGTTCCAAAACGTCCGGTTTCCATCACAGCTGTCATGATTTTTTGTTATTCGGTATGACTTTACTCGCATAAAAACTTTGGATGGAAACATGGTTACTGAGATAGTAGCTGTCAAAATGAGACTAACAGCTTGCTAGTTGGCTTATCCCAGCTACTTATGAATAACTACAACTTGTAATTGCAATACATGTCTGTAGCAACAGCTAGTAGTGATGATTGTTTTGGTGATCTGTAAGTTGTCATGTTTAGTCAGGGAGACAGGGAGACCTACTGAGGTATGTTATTGAATGTTCAACATTTCATCATCAAATCAAATCAAATTTAATTTGTCACATACACATGGTTAGCAGATGTTAATGCGAGTGTAGCGAAATGCTTGTGCTTCTAGTTCCGACAATGCAGTAATAACCAACAAGTAATCTAACTAACAATTCCAAAACTACTGTCTTATACACACAAGTGTAAGGGGATAAAGAATATGTACATAAAGATATATGAATGAGTGATGGTACAGAGCGGCATAGGCAAGATGCAGTAGATGGTATCGAGTACAGTATATACATATGAGATGAGTATGTAAACAAAATGGCATAGTTAAAGTGGCTAGTGATACATGTATTACATAAAGATGCAGTAGATGATATAGAGTACAGTATATACGTATGCATATGAGATGAATAATGTAGGGTATATAAACATTATATTAGGTAGCATTGTTTAAAGTGGCTAGTGATATATTTTACATCATTTCCCATCAATTCCCATTATTAAAGTGGCTGGAGTTGAGTCAGTGTGTTGGCAGCAGCCACTCAATGTTAGTGGTGGCTGTTTAACAGTCTGATGGCCTTGAGATAGAAGCTGTTTTTCAGTCTCTCGGTCCCAGCTTTGATGCACCTGTACTGACCTCGCCTTCTGGATGATAGCGGGGTGAACAGGCAGTGGCTCGGGGGGTTGTTGTCCTTGATGATCTTTATGGCCTTCCTGTAACATCGGGTGGTGTAGGTGTCCTGGAGGGCAGGTAGTTTGCCCCCGGTGATGCATTGTGCAGACCTCACTACCCTCTGGAGAGCCTTACGGTTGTGGGTGGAGCAGTTGCCGTACCAGGCGGTGATACAGCCCGCCAGGATGCTCTCGATTGTGCATCTGTAGAAGTTTGTGAGTGCTTTTGGTGACAAGCCGAATTTCTTCAGCCTCCTGAGGTTGAAGAGGCGCTGCTGCGCCTTCTTCACGATGCTGTCTGTGTGGGTGGACCAATTCAGTTTGTCTGTGATGTGTATGCCGAGGAACTTAAAACTTGCTACCCTCCACTGTTTCCTGAAGTCCACAATCATCTCCTTAGTTTTGTTGACGTTGAGTGTGAGGTTATTTTCCTGACACCACACTCCGAGGGCCCTCACCTCCTCCCTGTAGGCCGTCTCGTCGTTGTTGGTAATCAAGCCTACCACTGTTGTGTCGTCCGCAAACTTGATGATTGAGTTGGAGGCGTGCGTGGCCACGCAGTCGTGGGTGAACAGGGAGTACAGGAGAGGGCTCAGAACACACCCTTGTGGGGCCCCAGTGTTGAGGATCAGCGGGGTGGAGATGTTGTTGCCTACCCTCACCACCTGGGGGCGGCCCGTCAGGAAGTCCAGTACCCAGTTGCACAGGGCGGGGTCGAGACCCAGGGTCCCGAGCTTGGAGGGTACTATGGTCTTAAATGCCGAGCTGTAGTCGATGAACAGCATTTTCACATAGGTATTCCTCTTGCCCAGATGGGTTAGGGCAGTGTGCAGTGTGGTTGAGATTGCATCGTCTGTGGACCTATTTGGGCGGTAAGCAAATTGGAGTGGGTCTAGGGTGTCAGGTAGGGTGGAGGTGATATGGTCCTTGACTAGTCTCTCAAAGCACTTCATGATGACGGAAGTGAGTGCTACGGGGCGGTAGTCGTTTAGCTCAGTTACCTTAGCTTTCTTGGGAACAGGAACAATGGTGGCCCTCTTGAAGCATGTGGGAACAGCAGACTGGGATAGGGATTGATTGAATATGTCCGTAAACACACCAGCCAGCTGGTCTGCGCATGCTCTGAGGGCGCGGCTGGGGATGCCGTCTGGGCCTGCAGCCTTGCGAGGGTTAACACATTTAAATGTTTTACTCACCTCGGCTGCAGTGAAGGAGAGGCTGCATGTTTTGGTTGCAGGCCGTGTCAGTGGCACTGTATTGTCCTCAAAGCGGGCAAAAAAGTTATTTAGTCTGCCTGGGAGCAAGACATCCTGGTCCGTGACGGGGCTGGTTTTCATTTTGTAATCCGTGATTGACTGTAGACCCTGCCACATACCTCTTGTGTCTGAGCCGTTGAATTGAGATTCTACTTTGTCTCTATACTGACGCTTAGCTTGTTTGATTGCCTTGCGGAGGGAATAGCTACACTGTGTAACGGCTTTCTTCCGTCGAAGGAGAGTCGGACCAAAATGCAGCGTGGTTAGTTTGATACATGTTTAATAAATTAATAAACACGACAAAATACAAAAACAAGAAACAGAACGTGAAAACCTATACAACCTATCTGGTGAATACAAACACACTGAGACAGGAACAATCAACCACAAAACCCACAGTGAAACCCAGGCTACCTAAATATGGTTCCCAATCAGAGACAACGAGAATCACCTGACTCTGATTGAGAACCGCCTCAGGCAGCCATAGACTATGCTAGACACCCCTACTCAGCCACAATCCCAATACCTACTAAAACCCCAATACAAAAACACAACACAAAAAAAACCCATGTCACACCCTGGCCTGACCAAATAAATAGAAAACACAAAATACTAAGACCAGGGCGTGACACACTGTTTGTATTCGGTCATATTTCCGGTCACCTTGCCCTGATTAAAAGCAGTGGTTCGCGCTTTCAGTTTCACGCGAATGCTGCCATCAATCCACGGTTTCTGGTTTGGGAATGTTTTAATCATTGCTATGGGAACAACATCTTCAACGCAAGTTCTAATGAACTCGCACACCGAATCAGCGTGTTCGTCAATGTTGTTGTCTGACGCAATACGAAACATATCCCAGTCCACGTGATGGAAGCAGTCTTGGAGTGTGGAATCAGATTGGTCGGACCAGCGTTGAACAGACCTCACCGTGGGAGCTTCTTGTTTTAGTTCCTGTCTGTAGGCAGGGATCAACAAAACGGAGTCGTGGTCAGCTTTTCCGAAAGGAGGGCGGGGCAGGGCCTTATATGCTTCGCGGAAGTTAGAATAGCAGTGATCCAAGGTTCTGCCAGCCCTGGTTGCGCAATCGATATGCTGATACAATTTAGGGAGTCTTGTTTTCAGATTAGCCTTGTTAAAATCCCCAGCTACAATGAATGCAGCCTCAGGATGTATGGATTCCAGTTTGCAAAAAGTCAAATAAAGTTTGTTCAGAGCCATCGATGTGTCTGCTTGGGGGGGAATATATACAGCTGTGATTATAATCAAAGAGAATTCCCTTGGTAGAGAATGCAGTCGACATTTGATTGTGAGGAATTCTAAATCAGGTGAACAGAAGGACTTGAGTTCCTGTATGCTTTTGTGACCACACCACGTCTCGTTAGCCATAAGGCATACGCCCCCGCCCCTCTTCTTACCAGAAAGATGTTTGTTTCTGTCGGCGCGATGCGTGGAGACCATGTTTATAATCATCATAGTATCTTTCTTTACACCCTCATACTAATAATTATGTCATATTGAAATGTTTCCCTGGCCTTCTGTGGTGAGATGAATTGGGGGGGAATGTAGGAGTTCTTTGATGTGATGAGAAGCTGGGTAAGGAGAGGGCTGGTGTGTTTGACAGGGTAAGGTAGCAGGAAGTTTGAGGGAATTCAAAAGGAGCTCTCCTGAACCTCAGGCCCTTATAGTTCAAAGCTACAACCCTTCTCTTAGCTGAAGAATTTCCTAAAAGTCACCAGGAAGGTGGTTCTAATGGTTCTGGATCCCAGCAGGGTTGACTGTACTCCCCTAGGCCATCCAATATGAGTCTGAGCTGCCGCCTCCACTACAGAGCTCTGCTAAAGCTAACCGATCGTCCAACCAGAGACAGGATAGTAATACATGCAGCCTGATCACACACTTAAAAGTGATAATTGACACAATAGTGCCTATAGTGACTAAAACAGAAGACTCTGTAAAGAGATTATTCTAGGCTGGGGATGTTCATAATTATTCACTAGCTATGAAATGGTAGATCAAGATCCCTGAACTGACACAATGGAACTTCCTGCTCTTATTTTTTTCAATGGAATGGTGATAATATCCTACAATTTTCCTAATGGTGAAGGACTAAATAGTCCAAGTGAATGCCATTTCATAGCCATTATCAGTTGCTTCCATCACTTAATAGACACTTAAGTGTCTGAAGATCTTTGCAGTTTTTGCACATTTTTAAAAGTATTTTACCATTCTGTCCAAGCTTATAGTCCTCAGATTGTTGTTGTTCTGCAAAACAGCTTTTAATTGTCGCCTGGTGCTGTGTCAAATATTGTACTCTGTGTTCAGAACCAATGGACTCATCATGAGGAGATATTTCAGAAGAGGGAATACCTGAGAAAGCCATTGAAGCAGACTTTCCAGGGATTGCAAGATAGAGAAAGATCAAGACAAATCCAGCTAACAGCCAAGGGACTCTTAGCCGTTGAGAATGGATCAGACATCGAACAGCAGCTGTACTGATGGATTTTGTAGAGGTTAATGGTAATCGTCTTTAAGAATGTAATGTTCTTAACGAAACCTTAAAACCGCTTGCTTTTTTCACTGACTGATTGTAATCCTAAATTGTGCAACGTGACGATGGGAGTCGAAAGGAAAGTAACACACATAGACACAAAGAGATGCAAAAACCTGTCGGTCCAATTCCCAAAAGGGTTCCTGATGAATAAGCACAAACACATTCTTCTAAAAAACCAAGAATTAAAAACGCACCAAAGGGAATTCCGCTTCAAGAGACATTATTGTGAAAGAATAGACGCTTCATAAACCCGGCGTTTGATAGATATCGCAGGCGCCATTAAGATCTGAATGAGGTTGTCGTTTCAGCAGCCAGCATGCAGTATGAATCAAAAAGGGCCTTTAATTAAAGCATCTCGTCTGACGGAGACAATGACACGATGACATTGAGGAGTTATGGAAGGGAGGCATCTGTCTTGATCTGATTTCAAATCATAGCCCCAGAAAACACACAGCTGTTTCATCCCAGGGCTCCTCGCTCTTAAAATATCAGGTTAATTGCCTGTGTTTTGGTGTAAGAGAATGGCAAGCTGTCTCAGAGAATCATTGTTTCACACTCGTGAACACATGCATTCGTGTGCATATCCTCTCACGTGCACATGGGAGAACATTTGCAAGGCACTCTCTCTCCCACCACACTCACTGGCGCATGGGTGGCAATTAATGATGAAGCCCACCGGTGCCAATTGGTTTGATTGCTTACCAGCATCACGGTGCAGTTGACATTGGACTTGATGAGGTGTGGAGATCACATGAGATGTGCAATTACTATCTATTAAATGAATGTAAAGATGTTGACCTTTGTCTCAGCACCAAATACATTTATAAAAAGTGAATGTTTAGAAAGTGCAGAAATTCCCACTTCATATATGTCTGGCCACCCAATACATGAAATATCTATTACCAAAGCAAGATAAATAGTGACAAAATATGGCATCTCAAATGCTTAGATATTTAGATATATTTAGATATGCCGATTGACTCTACCAAGTCGAAGTGTTCTAATTTGTATGTAAAGGGTTATCTTATTTATCAAGTATTCTAATAACCAAGTACAAGAAGATGATTTCGTTATGTAATATAATCAAGTTCCCACGTAGTCATCCTGTGCGTAACTTGACGGGATAACAACCACTGTAACCAATTGTATGTCTTCATTAAACCTTGAGGCAGTACAATGAGCCAGTCAATATCTTTGATAATCTACATTTGACCCCACAAGGTGAACTCATGAAGATAGAGGCATTTCCATAGTTTCAAGATTTTATTGAGCTCAAATGAGATGTTTTGATCATTTACATTAACATACAATTTGGTTGAAAGGGCTGCTACAATATGATACATACAATATTGTAATAACAATGGATTTGTGTAAAGCTTATCTCAACCTAACTCAAAAGTCCAACAAACATTAACTAGTAGAAATACATAAAACCTTTCTTAATTATAAACCATTGAAAGTGTAGTGTTGTTCCTAACATAGGATATTTCTAGACAAAAGACAATAGACCATTACAGGGTCACCATAGCAGATCAACGTTTCAGACGTTTCACCCACAGCTCACACTATGCAATATTCATATAAGCTTATGAAATGATTATTTCAGTGTCTGAAAAGTAACTTTGAATGGTTTCGGATTTTACGTTTTAAGATGGTTAAATGGTTGTCACTTCACATGCTGCTTATGTTGTGTTTGATGTTAGAACATGTGTTTGATGCCATTCATTGGGTGAGTTTTGAGGAATTTGAAACTGAACAAAAGTGTCTGTGCCCTATTAAAACATGTCGGTAACCCTCCTTCCCCTTGAAGATTTAACACACAATAACATGTATTACACCCTGCTATGGATGTTCCCTCCTGGAACTTCTAACATTGTAGGCCGTCATTGTAAATAATAATTTGTTCTTAACTGACTTGCCTAGTTAAATAAAGGTCAAATACATTTTTTATAAATATTGTATTACTTTTACATGAAACGTTTGACTATGTTGATTTAACCCATAATGTGTCTCAGTACACACAGTATTATAACAATATCTACATAGGTTATAACCCTGAAATAGGACACTGTCATGTCAACTGTTGCCTGCCCTTCCCATAGGCCCCGAGTCCGTAATGAATTATACAGCTGAGAAATAATTCCTGTAGAAAATTATTTCTGAATGACACGCATACATTTTCTCAGCATTGCGGAAGCGACATAGGGGTTGTTTGTCAGCTGCTGGAGGTTTGCTTCGTGTTGACAGGTGTGCAGCGAGAGGCAAAGGCACACTGACAGGGACAATTTGCATAGCCACTAAAGAGGCAGCCTCACTGAAACAATGCATGATGTCCTTCAAACAAAATTGTTATTTTTGGCCTTCACTCTTGTCATATTATTTTAGCACAGTCCATGTTACTGGCCTTAACTTGTCATATTGTTTCTGGGTCTTTCTCTAGGGCTGCTATCAGCGAAATGACAAGTAGAAACATCAGCATACCATTAGGTGACCATTAGGACATCCAGCATGTAACAAGGATTGTGCCAAAATCCAAATTCATATCCAGCCGTTTACCCTATCAAAGCATGCTGTTAATGCAGATGACATAGTTCATAGTTCAGATGACATGGTTCAAGAAAAGTCCTGACTTTTTCAATTATCTCAAAGATTGCCCTAACCCTTAAAAAACCCACCTCCATTTGGAATTTACAGGAGCAAATCAGAAATGTCAGCATTGTAGGTTTACCTCTTAGCGTTGAAGATGGATAGATAATCACGACGTGTCATTCCGGGGGCCAATTACACAGCTTTGTGTGAAATTGGAAAACCTGTTCTCTGAGCGCTCTAATGGATGTTCTGGTCATTAGTTATTTGAGAGTCTTTTCGGGCTGTAATCAAACGTGAAACATCCTGTTAAGCTCCCATAAAGAAACAGCTGTCTCTATAAATGACCTTCTGGGTTAAAGAACCCAACATTCAGCCAGTTGGTGTTTGCCATAATTATCAATATTTTTTTGTTGCTATAGCATCTCATGCATTTGAAGAGCAATTTTAGGTTGCATTTACTTTTCTTGGTTTGTCAGATAGCCACAGCTTTATACAGAACACAATCACCAGTTTATTGCAAGCAGCTCCCCCACAAGATAGTAGCAACCCAATGCAATGCAAAACAGGTGTACTATGCTTTTTTTGGTTTTACATTCAGGTGTTCTCATATGTGCTTACAGTCTCTTTCTGTTTCCCTTTGAACAGGAGCCCAACTGTCGAGTCAACAAGGCCCGCCTCCTCTACCACCAGCCCCTCCCCCTCATCACAAACACCACCCGTCCATTACGTCGTTGAGCCGTGGCTCGCTGGCCAATCAGAGGAGCCCAAGCCCTCCCCCCTCGGCTGGCCTGGTGGCCGAGTTACAGAGCGCAGCGGAATGTGTCCAGCTGCAGGACAGCTGGGTCCTGGGCAGTAATGTTGCCCTGGAGAGCAGGTGAGTGACCCACAATGCACCTGGGGGGTTTGTGACAGTTTGTGACATCCAATACACCTGGGGATATGATGACCAATCGCACCTTTAGGGAATGACTCATCTGCAAGATCAGTATTCCCGATGAAAGCGTCATATCTACATGTACGTTAAAGGGAAATGTAAAAAAAAAATCTTTGACATCATATTCCTCTCATCTCCAGCACATAAGTGAAAAAGACACATTTCTAGGTTTTGTAGTAAAAAATAGGAAGATAAGGGTTTCCAATGACATCATCAACCCATTATTAGACAATTAGTAGGCAATTAGTAAACAATTAGTAGGCAATGCTTCCTCACAATTGTTCAAAATTACATGATGCACACCGATGAAACACTTATCTTCCTTTTACTACAAAACATAGAAACGCACCAAATTGTACATATGTTGATAAATATGAAGTTGAAAAATGGTGACGTTTCCCTTTAACAGAAGAAAGAGGTTGGTTTGTTATAATCTGAATGTACATTTCTCTATGTGTATTCTGGTGCATCTCAGTGGAACTGTTGGTCTCCTTGTCATGGGTAGCCCTTTCCTACAGTAAAATGACTAGTGGCCTCATGGGTGGAATTGTATTCATATTTTTTTTCATAATTAATAAACCGGTGTTTCTATGTCAAACGCGTTTGTTATTTTTCAGTCTTCTGTGATGTATATAAAGTGTAATATTGGAATGCAAACAAAAAATGGAATACATTTAAACTCTATATCTGACATGGTACAGGTGTCTTATTTTTTTTATAGCCCATAACCATGTGTGTGAGGTGTATACTATGGTTTCAAAGTAGATTTGTTAAAGACTACCAGGAAGCACTCTACTAACCTCAATAACCATACTATTTGTGACATAAATTGAGTATATTGTATGCTTATTGGTCATAGTATGGGATAAAGTTAGTATGCCAAAAGTTCCCGGATGTCATACTACATTCGACAAAATACGAAGTTTACAAGCAGTGGACTATATTTCCATCCTTTTAAGGGCCCATAGTGAAATTCTTCAGAAAATGCTTATGGCTTCATATTGTTTTCAGATTTGAAGAAAATGGCAGAAAATAGAAAAGTCCAACGGGAGCGGATACAAATTCATAGCTTTAACTAATTATGACAAATGTAATAAAGTAATGACTTTTCAAATAAGTTAACTTTCACGTTATGTTGACTGACAATTTGCTAGCTACCCTATCCTTACGAACCACATAGCATATCATTACAGCAGTATGTTAGCTAGCTACCTAACGTTAGTTGGCTACTAATACATCAAACTTGCCAGTATATTAACTATATGCTATCTAACTAACTATCCAGTGTTTATTGACTTGATTATTCCCGTCATTCATAGTTTAGCTAAGTGGTATAGTCGTTTTACGTTTCTCAATGGACATTCGGGTGCTTTCGTAAATTTGCTCTGGTTACTTACTCCAATTTCAGAGCACTTTCCTTTGAGTGGACGAGAGTGCAGAATAACTTCCCAGCAGCACAGTTACAGTCACAAACACTCTGGATGACATAAAAACAGCCTAAACAGCTCTGCTAGGGCGAGTAAAATGGTTAGAATGATGTGTTCTCTCATTTGTGTCTGAAAGTAGCTAGCAAGCTAGCCAACGTTAGCCAGTTAGCTTGGGTGCTTGACTGCCATTGTAAGGTCAGAACGCTCGAATCAACCCTACTCATCGGCCAGAGCATACAGTTTACACTGAACGATCGGAGAGAAAAACGCTCAGAGTTTACAAATGGACAATCTGACAACACTCTGAATTTATGAATACCCAGAGCACATTCTGAGCGCACTTTGGCACTCCAGATTGAATTTAAGAACACACCCAAAGTCATAAAATGTCTAGCTAGTAATTTCTTATGCTAACAAGCTAGCAAGAGGTTGCATAGCAACAGCATCAACTTCCGGTAGACAGGCACAGCGCTAGTACGCTCAACTGAAAGGATACCATTCGTTTAGGGTATAACGTCAACTCACTCACTTTTGTACATTGCATTGCTCCGTAAAATAGACCTTATTTTAGCACTCAAAAAACTTTATACTTCCAGATCAACTGGAATGTCAATACCATTGTAAAGCACAATTCCTCCCCTTTCCAACTAAATTCATGCCGAGACCAACCGTGCTGCCCGTTTCTGCATGATTCAAGAAGGCAATGAGCTCCGTCGGGTCTTTTTAAAAATGGCGGGTGGGGAAGCTAAACTAATGTGTGATAGTGAGAAGTCACTCGATCTGTCCAACTTATCACCTTATCGCCTCTAAAATGTAAATAAAACACTATAAAGAGTTTATATAATGTGTCATTACATACCTATTTGAAGGTTTGTGTCAAATTTGAATCGGTGCTAAAGTGATCTTCAGAAGTAAACAGCGGCTGTCCATTTCTTGTTTTTAAACGATGACAGAAGTGCTACACCTGGTGGAGAGAGATTATAAGACAGAAATAGTTGCTGTACGTTACGGCATGACATGTCACGATGTAACGGAGGGTCCGTTTTTTCAACTTTTCTCCAATACTATAGAGCCATTACCATGTCGATCAACGCTTGAATAGAAGCGTAGTTCACACCCCATATTTTGAAGTCAACACAGTCACTATAGTCCCATTGGTTTTCTTTGCAGCCTCGTTTGAATGTCGCGGTTCGCACATTTGTACGGAATGGGGTGAGTTTACGTTACTAAAATTAACTAATAGTATATAGTATGTATTGTATACTCATTAGGTATGTAGTATACAGTATGTTAGTATGGAAATTCAAACACAGCTTCAGAGTGACCCTGATGCAGCCCACTGCATTAAAAGTATGTCAACTAGGTGAGTCTGTTCTATTTCTTAAAGAAACCAAATGGACAATGTACATTGCATGAAGAAATCATTTTATATCTCTCACAAATACAATCTTACCTCTGGACATAATCCCTTCAACTAATGCACTATCACTAATTACTAATCATTCATAGTTCATCAACAATAAGAGATGGTTAGAGGGCCTCTGCTAGGACTTTGCCTCATCAGTTCAGTTAATCAGTTTAGAGCACCAGCAAACGTTTGAGGTGAAAGGAAATATGACCTGGAGATGGATCATTCGCAACATTTGATACGATCCAAAGCGATTTGGCATAATGGTAATGGAAGAGCACAGGTTTCCAGAGGCTTGCCAGCCTGAAATCAGATTGATGTAACTTACAAGAAGGCACTTCGGTCTAAATAGATTATTTTTTTTCAGTTGAAGATGCCCTGCACAGGAAGCTACTTTGTCATAAGAGTCTTTGTCTAGCATTTCCCCCGTGAGAAAAAAACATCAGTGTTATTTATTTCCAAACCATAAAGGGGTTTCAAAATGTCCATACCATTCCAGGAAAGTATATTACGGTCTACTTCAAATTGACACAGGTGGATGAATCCATTCCAGCCGGATGTTTCCTGGGCTCAGAGTACTCTTACACATCCTAGATAAATTTGGGCCTTGACGTTTTTCTTTAGCAGCATGCAGTAAGAAGCTATCATGATAGGACCAAATCAATTGGGTTATGCAGCATTTGTTCATCCAAGCTGAGGAAGACACGGCAATTGAATACTAACATCACTGTAACCTTGACTGCCTTGCTGGTATTGACAAAACAATATGTACACACCTATCATCACCCAGGTATAGAAATTACTATCTGCAGCACGCTGTACTCTAAAGCAAGTGCCTCGCTGTGAGAAGGAACCAGGCGTCATGGTAACCTCAGGGGGCAGATGGGACGGCCTTAGCTATGCTTGTCCAGTAAACTACTAGGTTGTTCAATGCAAACAAGAGCACCAGATAACATATATTAGGCATTCAGCATGCTGGTTTTGGTTCTGTTAACTGGCAAAGAGATGCCTACAGAAATCATATCACGTATTTTCTCTGTTCAACTCATGGTGATAACTAATGCAATGGGACAAACAAGGGTCAGGGGTTTTATCATTTGCATGCATTTAGAACCTGCCTCCTTCTACCCATTGTACTATAACTTTAGTATGGCTTCAAGTATAGAACAACCACAATGACTGGCCACACTAGCTAATGTTATGATTCATTAGAATGAATGAATCATACTACAGCACTCATTAAAGCGGCAATTAGTGGTTGAAACAATAACTAAGTGTTTCCCTGCCCCGTTTCGATAAAAAGCTGAGGGATGGTGCTGGAGAAATGTAACCGCTCTCAAATTCATAGACAGAGCTGTGGATGCAAGGACTAACCATCATGATATCACAATTATAGTTTTTAACCATGTTTTGAGGCTTTACAGTGTTAGCGTACATTTACTTTGTTTACAAACATTGGCGTAAACAAGCTAATATTTGGGGTTCGGATGGGGTACGACAGTTGAACTAAGCTCATGAGGAATTTAATGGGTACATATCAATAATTTACACAGTAACAGTCAAAAGTCATTCAAGGGTTTTTCTTTATTTTACTATTTTCTACATTCTAGAAAAAAGTGAAGACATCAAAACTATGAAATAACACATATGGAATCATGTAGTAACCAAAAGAGTGTTAAACAAATCAAAATAAATGTCATATTCTTTAAAGTAAACCCTTTGCCTTGATGACAGCTTTGCACAGATTTGGCATGCTCTCAACCAGCTTCACCTGGAATGCTTTTCCAACAGTCTTGAAGGGGTTCCCACATATGCTGAGCACTTGTTGGTTTCTTTTCCTTCACTCTGCAGTCCAACTCATCCCAAACCATCTCAATTGGGTTGAGGGCGGGTGAATGTGGAGGCCAGGTCATCTGATGCAGCACTCTATCACTCTCCTTCTTGGTCAAATAGCCCTTACACATCCTGAAGATGTGTTGGGTCATTGTCCTGTTGAAACACAATGATATTCCCAATAAGCGCAAACCAGATGGGATGGTGTATACTGTGGTAGCCATGCTGGTTAAGTGTACCTTGAATTCTAAATAAATCACCAACAGTGTCACCAGCAAAGCACCCTCACACCGTCACACCTCTTCCTACACGCTTCATGGTGGGAACCACACATTAGGTGATCATCTGTTCACCTACTGTGCGTCTCACGAAGACACTGTGGTTGGAACCAAAAATCTCAAATTCTGACTAATCAAACCAAAGGACAGATTTCCACCGGTCTAATGTCCATTGCTCATGTTGCTCATGGCCCAAGCAATTCTCTCCTTCTTATTGGTGTCCTTTAGTAGTGGTTTCTTTGCAGAAATTCGATGATAATAAAGGTGAAATAAAAAAAATAAAAAATGAAGGCCTGATTCACGCAGTCTCCTCTGAACAGTTGATGTTGAGATGGGTCTGTTACTTGAACTCTGTGAAGCATTTATTTGGGCTGCAATCTGAGGTGCAGTTAACTCTAATGAACTTATCCTCTGCAGCAGAGGTAACTCTGTGTGTTCCTTTCCTGTGGTGGTCCTCATGAGAGCCAGTTTCCCATAGCTCTTGATGGTTTTTGCGACTGCACTTGAAGATACTTTCAAAGTTTCATACTTTCAATGTTCTACATTGACTGACCTTCATGTCTCAAAGTAATGATGGACTGTCATTTCTCTTTGCTTATTTGAGCTGTTCTTGCCATAATATGGACTTGGTCTTTTACCAAATAGGGCTATCTTGTCTATACCACCCCTGCCTTGTCACAACACAACTGATTGTCCGAAACGCATTAAGAGGGAATACAATTACACAAATTAACTTTGAACAAGGCACACCTGTTCATTGAAATGCATTCCAGTTGACTACCTCATGAAGCTGGTTGAGAGAATGCCAAAACTGTGCAAAGATATCATCAAGGCAAAGGGTGGCTACTTTGAAAAATCTCTAATATATTTTTATTTATTTATTTACACAGTGTTTTGGTTACTACATGATTCCAAATGTGTTATTTCATAGTTTGATGTCTTCACTATTATTCTACAATGTAGAAAATAGTAAAAAAAACAATAAAGAAAAACCGTGGAATGAGTAGATGTTTCCAAACTTTTGACTGGTACTGTACGTCCAAGAATGGATGTAGCAACTGCAGATTGCCCCTTTACAAATGTGGTCTTCAAAGCATTTGCATTGGCACCGTTCCTTCTTACATTCATAACGAACAGTTCTTTTAACTTATTGAAAAGCTGCATCCAATTACTAATGTGTTTATCCAAGAGGAAATGTATGGGCCCCATTATGTATTTTTATTAGACTCCCATTTCACAAGTCTCTCTCTATATAGATATTCTCAATGCAGTGTACAATGGAGTGTACAGTCATTAGGGTTCATTTAGAGCTGTTTGTCTGTGTTGTCAAAAGGTAATAGACTGACTATCATTTCCTGAAATGCCTAATGTACTGGTCACTTCTGTGCATTTATTTTTGTCATGTTCCAATATTGAGTGCGCAAAGCAGACATGCATAACTATTCAAAACAGCTGATGTTATATGATATCAGCTGTCACCTGCTTCCTTATTTTTTTACACCTCCATGTTATATTTCAGTATCCCTGCTTTGTATTCAATTTGTTGATCTTTTAAGGGATTCAACAACCTCAGTCCATAACAGGGAGTGAAATATTCTGACTCTCAAGCAAAAATACCCAACTTAAAACAATTTCCAAATTAATTGACTTGACATAAAACTAGCAAAATCTGGAAGAGTTTTAGGCTTTTAGCCGCCCTTTGAATGAAATCTAATTACTACTTTCAAAGTGAGAAATGAAGGTTTCCTAACCCGAATAGATATTCTTCAGAAATTATTACACTCAAGCTTTTGTTCCAATCCATGCTGAGAACACTCCAGCTCTTCGATATAAAGTGCTCAATTAGTTGCCAATATAACCCTGTTATTACATCCTCTGTTCTGTTCCGGACTGTTCTCTACCGCTATGGATACATTCACTTCTCATAAGTGTGTGGAGGGCTTTCAATCAACCACTCCGGTTCCACTTTTTAACACTCGCCTCTATAGAAATACAGATATTTTCAATTAGTGTTATACAAAGGTGCCACTGAATCCCATTTATGTGTGAATTGCTATTGGCCTCGAGAGGAAAGTCGCCCAGGTCATTATCCTTTAAATGTGGTGCACTCCCAGATTAGTTTTAAAAATGAACCAAATGTGTAAAATTGGTTTATAATACATTTATACCAGATATACTATAAGTACTGTTCTCAATACGGTGCAGTTAGGCTGTCTCATGCGTCCTGTGGAATCCAGTTAAACTCTATGTCACACATATTCAATAAAGAGCATTTGAAACGGCTATTATGACAACAGCTTCAACGTTTGTGGTTCCACACGCTACTGTTATAAATGGTCTGTCGGCCCTCATCAGATTCACCTGTCAGGGGAGTCTGCTCGTAAAATGAAATTATGTCTGGAGTCTAAAATCATGCAACGATAGAATGTCAGGATGGGTGCCTTACTCCTGAAAGAATAGAGAGTAGGTCTCTGTCTTCTATGGGAAATTCTTCCAGATATATTTTTTTTAAACCTATGGAAATCATTTGTGTACTGTACATGAACTGCATTAGTAAATACTTAATTAGATTGTGGTGTTTTTAAATGATTATCATTAAAAATCAACAACAGATCATCCATCTCTCATGTTGTGACCGTGATGCACACATCCCCCAAGTACTCAAAACAACACTTTCATGTCTTAAAGCGAATCAAACAACATTACTTGGTTATGTGCAGCAGCCCGGGCGCAGTGGGGAAGCATCTCAAAATGGCGCCACTCTGATCTCTGCACCATGGCCCAGAAACACCAGGGGGCAGCCCCCTGAAATACTGTCACACAGATGTGTGCTGCTGCACTAGGTTAGCACCTGCTACCAGTTCCCCTGCTGAGAGGGCAGGTGGTTACATAGGATAGCGGGAGGGGAGGTGGGGGTGAAGAAAAAGAGTGAAACAGAGATAGGGAGAGCCAAAAAAAAGAAGATGGGACCAAGAGTCCGAAAGAGGGAGAAAAAATAGAGAGAGAGGAAGGGAGAGATACTGATAGGACGAGAGAGAAAAATAGTGGGAGGGACAGTGAGAGAGAAAGGGAGAGAGAGATGGACTTAGGTGCCTGCCACATCGGTAGGCTGTCTTGGTCATGGATTAAAGAGCCGTATTATTCCATCATTTTACCTTGAAATGCTAATGCTAACAATATGATGGCTAATAGGCAGATTACATAGTCAAAGGGTGTTTGTGCTCATTGTTTCTGATGTGCAGAAGGGCTTAGCTCAGGTCCAAATCTACCCACTGTATGTTTTGTCTTTTGTCCTCCTCAAGTGTTTCAAATGTCAAACTGATGACGAGGAAGTGAGTTGAGCAATGGAACCCGGCTCTTGCTATTACTTTTGTGCGATGGCCATTTCAAAGAGACGTACACGCTCATGCACGCATGCACACACACACACACATCAATAGAGCTGCCAGGATTAGCATAGTAATGTGCTTCATTTCGTCACACTCCTTCTAATTGATTACAGACGATCATCCTGTGTGTATAGCCGCAGACGTTTATCACGCCACTGTGTTTGGTAATCATTTCCAAAAGCATTTCATTTTACCCACCACTGTTAGCAGGCAGTCTGTTAGCCAAGTTAATATTCAGAACACAATACTGCAATACTGATTTTCAACATTTTGCCATTTTATTCAACAGAAAATGTGTGCCAAAAGGCAGCTTTGTGTGTTACAGTGGATTTTAGTGATCTAACGCATAATTTTCACAGTAAAGTTCCCCTTTAAAAAAATGCAGGATTAAGGGCAGAGAAATCCATTGGTTTACTAAGAAACTTACTAAAATCATAAGGGATCAAAATGCTATGTGGGCTAAAGCAAGACGGACTGGTTCGGTAGATGATTTGATGGCTTTTAAACGTCTTCAAAATATGGGGGTGGCTATGATCCGTAAATTGAAAGCAGACCACTACCTGAAATCTACTTCAGATAATTTAAAAAATCCATCCAAATTTTGGCAAGTAGTCATAAGTTTGGAGTGCAACAAAGATACACCGCTTCCCAAACAATTGTTGGTAGACACACTGATTGTAACTGAGAGAACCTCCATTCTGAAAGCCTTGAATCAACATTTTTTAGATGCAGGCAGTTTATTTCAAAAGGTATAATTAAGCCCCCTATGAAATTACCTGACACCCCTGTGCACTCCTTTACCAGATTCTCCTTTTCATCCTTCCCTGTTTCAGAAGTGTGTAAAGCCTTAAAAGAAATTGATGGACAAAAATCCCCTGGCCCGGATGAACTACACCCCTGCTTCTTACACCTAGCTGCAGACATCATTGCTCCCCCTTAACATGTATTTTTAACCTCACGCTTGATGTTAAGGAAATCTCCAAGTTATGGAAATCTGTTTTTGTACTGCCTCTCCTGAAAGGTGGAGATCCTTCGCTACTTGACAACTATCGACACATATCAAAATTGTTTGTACTGTCAAAGGTACTGAGGTCCTTAGTTAGTAGGCAGCTAAAGGCCTACTTCCAAGAAAACAACATCTTAAATGGAATGCAACCAGGCTTTAGGTCTAGCCACAGCACTGTTTCAGCAACATTGAAGGTTTTAAATGACATCCACTGTGCTCTTGACAAGAAGTTACATTGTGTGTCTGTCTTTATTGATTTGTCGAAAGCATTTGACACCGTGGACCATGCTGTGTTAATGCAAAGGTTAAAATGTTGTGGAATTACTGGTCATGCTCTAGATTGTTTTATAAATTACCTATCAAATCGTACACAATGTGTAGTGGCGGATGGTTGTAAATCTGAGTCCAAGGGGTGTGCTCAGGTGTTCCACAAGGTTCTATTTCGGGCCCACTGTTGTTCATTTTGAATATCAACAACATTGGGAATCTTATTGAAACAGCAGATGTAAATTTTTATGTATATGATACTGTTCAAGTGGTAGTAGTTTATCTTTAGCTTTTGAAAATGCCCAAAGAGCATTTAACATCATACGAAAAAATCTGTATGATTTAAAGCTGGTTCTAAATTTGGGTAAAACAACATGCATGGTATTTTCAAATGCCAGGCATGTTACTAATCATGTCATTGCTACGTTGGCTGGACATACTATAGAGCAAGTTAAAGTGTACAAATATTTGGGTGTGTGTGTTGATGATAAGCTGAGCTTCACTGTGCATGTAGAGAACTTGATAGGAAGCTCGTGCTGAGAATAGGTTTTTATTACCGGCATAAGGCCTGTTTTTCTTAGGAGGCCAGGAAGGAGTAGGTACGATGTACATTACTGGCGGTTTTAGATTTTAGTGATGTTATATATCTGCAGGCCTCAACCACTGCCCTGAGAGCATTGTGATCTCCACAGCACTGTTGGCTGGTTGTCATTGACCTTGCGTAGGCTTAAATACTGGTATACACTGATTTATAAGGCCATATTGTGCCATTTTATCTCTGTTCTTTTTTAATCAGGTCCATAAATAAATATCAATTCCTACTCTAAATTTGCTTCTAACAGTACCAAAAATTTGAACAAGTCATGGTAGAAATAGTTTTAGTTACTCCGTGGTCCTGGAATTCTCTCCTGAACATTTTAAAATTTGATGATCTAGTTTCATTGGTTGAGTTTAAACACTTGATCGATGTATATATCATAGAAGAGTGTAATTGTCTTGTGGACAGCTGTTTTTTAGTCAAGACTTTTGTGTTTTTTAACATAATATGTAATTGTTGTATTGTATGTGTGTTTAAAGTTTTGTTTAATGTTGTGTTAGTCTATGTAAGTTGTTTTGTCTGAAACGTTGTCCCCCCTGCAGCTATTGGACCAGGTCTCTCTTGGAAAAGAGATGTAATCTCAATGACAAAAACCTGTATAAATAAAGGTTAAATTAATTAATAAATAAACATAAAATGCTTAATATTCTGTAGATGAGTAGTGGGACTTGATATTCAATAATTCAGATTGTGAACTAACTTTTTGGCCATTTTATTCAATATCAACTATGTGTGAAATGAAATCATTTGGTGCATTCTCTCTCGTAAATAGACCCCTATAACCACCGTATGCTCATTCTCATAGACAAGCAGCTCGTAAATAGGCCCCAGTTATTCACTGTATGCTCAAATCAATATCACTGCACAAATCCTTACTGAACCACCTCAGAAATAGGTGTACCGCCAACCCTTTTCTCTGACCAAACAGTGAGATGAATCCATCAATCAACAACCTTGGAGAAAAGAAAAACAGACATATTACAGATCACTCAGCTCATAATACACTTGACCTCTAACTTTTCACACAAGCTGCTGAATACACCATACATCCTGCCAGATCCGTGAACACCCCTGTTCAGATACCAGACTCTTCATTCTCAGTGACATGCTGTACTCTTTCACAGAGAGAGACGTATACTATCCATGACTATGCTTGTCAATTGGGGCTTAGAAATGCCATACAACCCATATTAGACATTTGTGATATTAGAAAACCATTGATCAGAAGCATTAACAAAACAACATGGCTCTGGGCAAGGCTGTGGCAATTTAAGTGTTGGCATGGAAAGTGACAGTTAACTAGCTTAATAAATAATGTAGCAGATGCTTTCATCAAAAGGAACTTACAATGTGACAGTGACACGTTGTAATGTGGAGGTAAGGAGGGAGAAGTAGAATGATGGCTTTATAAACTCATGGGTATATTTATGTATCAAACCCCAAATGGCGCCAATAGGCTAGTGGGACAGCAGAAAGATTCTTACCAACAGTTAGTGGAGGGCCAATCCCATAGCCTGGCACACACTTCATGCCCACAGGTGCCGGATCAACCGCCCCAACAAAACACATGAATGCGAGCCCTGATGTAACAAACCAAGAACCAACCTCACAGGTACAACGGTTAGTGAGATAATGCAACATAAAGAACAGAAATTGCAATTACTCTCAGTACCCTAGCACACTTGCTACAATATTGAGAGAATTGAAACCTCAACGGTGGTGTTGTCAGCATCATGCTCCAACCCACTGAGACAGTTGAACCCTTGTTATTTATACTGTTAGCAGTATTGACAAGAAGGGGCTGTAAAAGTTTAATTACACAGAGAACACTTCAAATGGTAAGTCTGTCACATTTTACTAGGTCCAACCTACACACATTTAGCCATTCATCCGTAAGTGATAGCAAAAGAGGCATCAAGGCTTAATTTATCTACTTCAGAGGTTTCCACGTGGGTTTAAAAAGTTAAGTGGCAAAGCCAGAGTAGTGCTTGTGATTAAACCTCCTTAATTACCCCAGGTATAATGGCCTATTAGTCGGTCCCTGTAGTTAAAGAGCAAGTGGGAGATGATTGTTTTTATGAGGTACTTTTAGCTTCACCTTTTACAATGTCAGGGTTAGTACCGAGGCCTATCGTATTGAATATACAATTCACATGGGAGAATAATGATATGTCCATGGTTTCTCTTGCAAAAATATGTTGTTTCAATGATTATCCTGAATAAATAAAGGTTTAATAGGAATATACAGTACACCCAAATAAATGTGTATTTGTTTCTCTATCTAATATGAATTTGTATTTTTCTGGTTTGTTTCCCTAGACACTTCCTCTTTAAGACGGGCACAGGAACAACCCCTTTCTTCGGCACGGCAACCCCAGGTTACACCATGGCAACTGGGGCGGTGTACTCCACCCCGGCACGTCCACTACCCAGAAACACCCTCTCCAGAGGGGCTTTCAAGTTCAAGAAGTCGCCCAAGCACTGCTCTTGGAGATGCACCGCCCTGAGCGCAGTGGGCATGGCTGTCCTGCTTTCAATCATGCTCTGCTACTGTATAGGTAACTATGGCCCCTCCTTGTGACTATCGCCCCTCCTTGTGACAATGGTCCCTCCTTGTTGCTACGGCCTCTCTTTGTAACTATGGTTCCTCCTTGTAACTACTATGGCTGCTCCTTGTGACTATGGCCCATCCTTGTGACTATGGCCCTCTCCTTGTGACTATGGTGCCTCCTTGTGACTATGGCCCCTCCTTGTGACTATGGCCACCTCCTTGTAAATATGGCCCTTCCTTGCGACTATAGCCCCCACCCCCATTTAACTCTGGCCGCCCTTGTGACTATGGCCTTGCCTTGTGGATATGGCTCCTCCTTGTGACTGTGGCCCCTCCTTGTGACTATGGCCACACCTTGTGACTGTGGCCCCTCCTTGTCACTATTGCTCCTCCTTGTAACTATGGCCACTCCTTGTGACTATGACCCCTCCATTTGACTATGGCCCCTCAATGTGACTATGGCCCCCCTTGTGACTATGGCCTTTCCTTGTGACTATGGCCCCTCGATGTGACTATGACCCCTCCTTGTAACTATGGCCCCTCCTTGTGACTATGGCCCCTCCTTGTGATTATGGCCTCTCTTTCTAACTATGGCCCCTCGTTGTGACTATGACAGCCTATGATGGCCCGTCCATGTGATTGTGGCCCATTCTTCTAACTTTGGCTGCTCCTTGTAGTATGGCCCCTCCTTGTGACTGTGGCCCATCCTTGTGACTATGACAGCCCTTTGTGACTATGGCCCGTCATTTTAACTATGCCCCCCCTTGTGACTATGGCCCCTCTTTGTGACTATGGCTTCTTTTTGTGACTATGGCTCCCCTTTGTGACTATGGCCCTTCCTTGTGAATATGGCAGCCCTTTGTGACTATGGCCCATCCTTGTGATTATGGCCCCTCCTTCTAACTATGGCACCTCCTTCTAGTATGGCCCCTTCTTGTGACTATGGCCCCTCCTTTGACTCTGGCCTCTCCGTGTGACTATGGCACCTCCTTGTGACTCCTTGTGACTATGGCCCATCCTTGTTATTATGGCTCCTCCTTGTGACAATGGCCCCTCCTTGTAACTATGGCCCCTCCTTTGACTATGACCCCTCCATGTGACTATGGCCCCACTTTGTAACTAAGGCCCTCCTTGTAACTATAGCCCCTCCTTCTGACTATGGCCCCCATTTTTCTTATGGCCCCCTTGTGACTATGGCCCCTCTTTGTGACTATGGCCCCCCTTTGACTATGACTATGGCTTCTTCTTGTGACTATGGCAGCCTTGTAGTATGGCCCCTCCTTGTGACTATGTTCCCTCCTTGTGACTATGGCCCCTCGATGTGACTATGACCCCTCCTTGTAACTATGGCCCCTCCTTGTGACTATGGCCCCTCCTTGTGATTATGGCCTCTCTTTCTAACTATGGCCCCTCGTTGTGACTATGACAGCCTATGATGGCCCGTCCATGTGATTGTGGCCCATTCTTCTAACTTTGGCTGCTCCTTGTGTATGGCCCCTCCTTGTGACTGTGGCCCATCCTGTGACTATGACAGCCCTTTGTGACTATGGCCCGTCATTTTAACTATGCCCCCTTGTGACTATGGCCCCTCTTTGTGACTATGGCTTCTTTTTGTGACTATGGCTCCCCTTTGTGACTATGGCCCTTCCTTGTGAATATGGCAGCCCTTTGTGACTATGGCCCATCCTTGTGATTATGGCCCCTCCTTCTAACTATGGCACCTCCTTCTAGTATGGCCCCTTCTTGTGACTATGGCCCCTCCTTTGACTCTGGCCTCTCCGTGTGACTATGGCACCTCCTTGTGACTCCTTGTGACTATGGCCCATCCTTGTTATTATGGCTCCTCCTTGTGACAATGGCCCCTCCTTGTAACTATGGCCCCTCCTTGTGACTATGACCCCTCCATGTGACTATGGCCCCACTTTGTAACTAAGGCCCTCCTTGTAACTATAGCCCCTCCTTCTGACTATGGCCCCCCATTTTTCTTATGGCCCCCTTGTGACTATGGCCCCTCTTTGTGACTATGGCCCCCTTTGACTATGACTATGGCTTCTTCTTGTGACTATGGCAGCCTTGTAGTATGGCCCCTCCTTGTGACTATGTTCCCTCCTTGTGACTATGGCCCATCCTTGTGATTATGGCCCTCCTTCTAACTTTGGCCCCTCGTTGTGACTATGGGCCCTCCTTGTTTACATTGTTGTATTAGTGCGTATTTCACCATGACCCTCCCTCATTGCTCTGCTTATGCTCTATATACTGTGGTATAAACAGACGACTAAGCAAGCCTCGAGCATTGCTCAGGTGTTTTAGAGGAGGCTTAGCACTCTTAACACCCACTCTCCAAAGATGAAGCTGTGGATAGAAAAAGAATAAGAACTAGCTGGACAACTACTGTACTACAACTTGGCCTTTCAAATATATTATCCTTTCAAATATAAATGGCTTTCCATTCAACGTAAGTGATGCACCAGCCTTCAGTTCTCAGTAGAGAATTCATGACAGCACCCAACACACTAAAGTTACAACACTGGGTATCTGTTGCACTTCCCAGTCAATTAAACTAAACTATCTAATAGACAAGTTGACTGGACTTTATGGCTTTGAGTCAGCTGAATCAGTGTTGACTGACCTGATGGCTTTATAAACTGTGCTAAATGTGTATTGCTCTTTCAGCATGATCTTGCTGAGCAGATAGCAGACCTTAGAATATCATTCCGTCTGCCGTTGTCATATGTCAGTCAGATACAGAGACAATTCATCCTACAGATCCCCAATGATACAGTTTGAATCTGTGTCAGATTATGGCCCCACAGAGTGACATCACTGGCATGACCCAGCCCCATAGAACAGTATGATTGACATGACCCATCCCCACAGAGTGACATCATTGACATGACCCATCCCCACAGTGACATCACTGACATGACTCAGCCCCACAGAGCAGCATCATTGACATGACCCAGCCCCACAGAGTGACATCACTGACCTGACCTAGCCCCACAGAGCAGCATCACTGACATGACCCAGCTCCACAGGGCAGCAACATTGACATGACCCAGCTCCACAGAGCAGCATCATTGACATGACCCAGCCCCATATATTGACATCACTGACATGACCCAGCCCCACAGAGCAGCATCACTGACATGACCAAGCCCCACAGATCAGCATCACTGACATGACCCAGCCCCACAGAGTGACATCACTGACACGACCCAGCTCCACAGAGCAGCATCACTGACATGACCCAACCCCACAGAGTGACATCACTGACATGACCCATCCCCACAGAGTGACATCACTGACATATCCCAGCTCCACAGGAGCCCTGAAAGACAGACACAGTTGAAATCCCCCTCGACACCCTACAATGACACTGTCAGAAGAAACAAAATGCCAGCACCCCAGTCACATTAGGTTATCACAAGGTTATCACTTGTCATGACTGACCTTCTCACAACCGATTTGCAACATTGTGACAATGTCATGTGCTGATGGGGCATAACCCCCAAAAAGGGAACTATCCTAAGAAGTTGAAAGCCTTCTTCACCAAAGCATTTTGAGAATGGCCGATGAGAGAGGATGTGAGGAATCGAGAGCTATAAAGATTTTCTGGTGCAACAAAATCTCTTCCAGGAAGTGCTTTCATCTCGACCAGGAAGCTAGGAACACAGGCTTTAGTGTAACGCATCAACCTCACCCATAGGACAAAATTCCACTTCAGAAGGGGCTTTGTCTGGTTTTTACACCAACCTTTAGCAGCTTGACCACAGCGATAAAATGGGTGGAGATTTATCTTTCCTTTCTGTCCTCCTGAGTCATACACTCTCTTAATCTTGGGCAGTGTGACTTTCCCCTGAACTGCCGTAGCATTCTCATGGTGCTGAAGGGAGGACAGGATAACATGCTCGTATAGAGAGAAATATGTCTGGAGAAATGAGGCAATGGAGAAAAAGTATGGAGAGTGCTCTCCATAGCAGAGGGCCATTACAGTGCCATATTAATATCCATGTATATTATCTCTATCATCTGGACCTGCCATGTTTTTTTGATTCATGATATCGTGCTCTGTCATTGGTTGCATGTGATTTTGCTGTGCATGTTTGGTGGGTTGGCTTGTTTCTGGATTCCGCGTGTATAGCTTATGAGTGCGCCAATGGCTTTAAGGTGTGTGTGTTTGTGTGTGTGTGTGGTCTCGTGAGTGCATGAGTGTGTTTCCTGTGTGGGAGTTCTTTTGATTGTGAGTGTGTGAGTTAAACAGATACAGGCCTTCTTTGCCAGTTGCCTCAGGTTGAGTTTTTCACCTTCCTCTCTTTCATCTGCAGCCAAAACACCTGCCAGGTGCGATGTCTTAAATAGCTTATGTATGCACTAGCACACTCTGCCTCTGCCAGCCCACAGATAAGAACACAGTCCGATACATACGTACAAGCACACATCATTCTGCCTTGGTCTCTCTCTCTGTCTCTCTCCCTCTCCAATTCCGTATTCTCTATGATTCTGCTTCATCCCTTGTGAGTTAGCTATGTTTTTTAAGCAGTCAATACCCCATACCCTCCCCTGCCCGTTTGAAAAAAGTTCCACCTCAGATCAAAACACTGGGAAATCAGAGTTTTGCCTCCTCAGCACGACTCCCCGGTTGGCGATCTTTGAAGGAGCCTCGCCCTCTCACTGTGTTCATAGAAGACCCAGTTTCCCCAAACAACAAGACATGCAGCTTAATAGCAATCTATTCAGAGACAGAGGTTGGAGGAAGAACATGGCGGTTTGGTTGGTTACGTAAGAGAATTAGAGAGTTTGAGGCTTGAAGCCTCTTTGACCTTCTTTCTGACGCACACAAATACATACACTTGGGGTTTCCAGATGCTTTGATTTGGGCTGTCATTATGTTGCTGCACGTTGTCCACCTCCTCCTGTCTGTTTGGTGACAATATTCGGGTTTTTAAATGGAACGTCCCGCTGCACTCCTTGATGCAGTGCTGTTTGTGTTCATGAACAGCGCTCCCCAAAGAGACACAACAGTGTTCCTCGTCTCCTCAGTATTGATTGAGCTTGCTGTGTCTGGCCCCTGTTGGGTTTTACAGTAGAGCACTTAGCCTACATGTGGCGCACCCATAGTAAGGTAACCTAGTATAAAAATAATTCCTACTCTTTAGTATTTTTCAGTCATGTTTCTTGAAGATACAGGGAAGTATAGGAAGGAAAGAGTGAAGGAAGGAAGGAGGGAGGGAACTGAGTCATGACCACTTTCATGTGCTGAGTGTGGGGGTGCTAACTGCCAGGCCACCACAGGGCACAAAATGATGTATTGTCTGATCTATTTTTCCTAGAAATGCTATCCAGCACGTATTTAGTTTTGTAATGATTTGATTGATTGCCCTAACCCTAGCATATTCCAATGTTTTTGTTCACTTTACAGCAATGCACTTTTTCGGCCTCAACTGGCAACTTCAAGAAACGAAAAACAAACCAGCGGTTGAGAACGGAGGGGGGAAGGCTTTGCCCACTCAACCAAGCATAGTGACAGTACTCTCAGTTGACTATGGTAAGGATCTTAGCCCTTTACCTACTTCTTTACCTACTTGTTATATCTGTAGATTACATTTGGGGTAGGAACACACCATATTTCTGAATATGTTTCTAGCCTTTAATTGCACTGGATGCTTGTTTGTTTGTCCATTTTGCTTTGTGAATGTTATGTGTATGGCTCAGCACAAAAACGGTCCCAGACTGTAGCCTATCCTATTCTGTAGGTACCTTCTGAATTGTAATCGACAGAGTCTAAACAGCTTTAACACATTCAGCCTTTACCAGTAGGTGTCTGTCATTTTGTATGCAATGTCTGCCACATGCATGCCACCTTTCTTCACCTTTACAAAAAGAGGCCACTGATTTAATTTAAATCTTTTAAGGATTGGACCATTTTTAAAAATGTTTTGCCTAAAATGACATACCCAAATCGAACTGTCTGTAGCTTTGAAACACTTTGAAGTTTGTGGAAATGTGTAACACATAATATAACACATTAGATCTGGTAAAAGATAATACAAACAAAAAAACATGTGTTTTCAAATATTATTTTTTTCATCATCTTTGAAATGAGAAAGGCCATAATATAATATTGCAGTTTTGGAACAATTTAGATTTTGGCCACTAGATGGCAGCAGTGTGTGTGCAAAGTCCCTTATTGATCCAGTGATGCATTGCAATACTGCACAGTATTTTGTAATAATGTGTCTTTATTTCAACCAATCAAAAACTCTGGAGGTCCATTGTAAGAAAGATATTTATCCTAAGTGGTTTTTAAAATAAACATCAGGCAAAAATGCTTTAAATGCGTTTCATGCTCAAGTTTTTTTTTTTGCTTGCTAACCTTTTGAAAGCATCACTTCCTTGTCCTGTTGTTTTGTTACTGTACCAGGTAATGACTCAGCTAGTACATTTAGATCCTAGACATTTAGCAGTGAATCACAAGTACCACACAAAAGATAGGGAAATCAATGTCGAAGAACAAGAAGGCCCGCACACTCATTAAGCTCCCAATTCACCGCTTTATTGACTACGGTTCGATCTGAACTGATCTTCGTCAGGTCAAAACAATATATAGTAATCAATGGTGAAACAATCTGTTCCAGTCTCATAATGGAGCAATCAGCTGAGGTCTATTTGAGTGGGAATAAAGAAGTTTCTATCATCAACTGTGCCAGGAAATATAAATACCTGGAACTACTGAAGCTGTCTGGTATTTCCATGTTTGACTGACCTAATGAGCAAGACTCATATCTATGAGGGCCCGGGATACACACTGGGCCAGGGATATAGACTGGGAGTCGTGTCTGCATAATTTTATTTAAATTAAGGTAATATTGAGAAATATTATTTTGTTGAAAATGGAATCAATGCAGATGAAAACTGTATACAACTGTGGTGAGCTTGACCTCACAAAATGTCCATCTAGCTTTATCTCAGTGTTCTCTCTTTCTCCCCTCCAGGCAGGACTGGTGCTGTCCATCAGGAGAACAACTCCATTGACACCGGGCAAGTGGAAGTGGGCCGAAGGGTAGGTCAGGGAATACCGCCTGGGGTGTTCTGGCGCTCTCGGCTGGCTATGGAGCAGCCACGCTTCCTGAAGTTCAACATCTCTGTTCAGAAGAATGCACTGGTTGGGGCCTACGGGAGGAAGGGTCTCCCACCATCTCACACACAGGTAAATGGTACATTAGTTGGGTAGGGTGTATGGCAACTACTCGGCTTCCAGCCTCGGACCGTAAGGCACTACAGAGGGTAGTGCATACGGCCCAGTAAATCATTGGGGCCAAGCTTCCTGCCATCCGGGACCTCTATACCAGGCGGTGTCAGAGGATGGCCCCAAAAATGGTCAAAGACTCCAGCCACCCTAGTCATACACTGTTCTCTCTGTTACAGCAGCGCAAGCGGTACCAGAGAGCCAAGTCTAGGTCTTAAAGGCTTAACAACTTCTACCCCCAAGCCCTAACACTCCTGAACAGCTAATCAAAGGGCTAATCCAGACCCCTCTTTTATGCTATGCATAGTCACTTTAACTCTACCTACATGTACATATTACCTCAATTACTTTGACTAACCTGGGCCCCCGCACATTGACTCCTTACCGGTATCCCCTGTATATAGCCTCGCTATTGTTATTTTACTGCTACTGTTTAATTTTTTGTTACTTACATTTTTTCTTTTCAATTTTTTTTACTTATCAATCAACTTATTTTTCTTAAAACTTCTTAAATCATTGTTGGTTAAGGGCTTGTAAGTAAGCATTTCACTGTAAAATCTACACCTGTTGTATTCAGCCCAAGTGACAAATACATTTTGATTTGATTTGTAAAAATCTGACTGGATGGTTTTTGCCATGCTCATAATATTCCTCTTTTCAGTCTTATTTTTACAAAATCTTTACAATGGAACGGATTCTGATACTTTGGGACAGAAGGTAGCCTAGTGGTTAGAGCATTGGGCCATTAACCAAAAGGTTGCTGGATCAAATCCCCGAGCTCACAAGTTAAACATATTTTGCTCTGAACAACGCAGTTAACCTGACATTCCCTGGTAGGCTGTCATTGTAAATAATCATTTGTTCTTAACTGACTTGCCTGGTTAAATTAAAAAAATAATAAAGGGGTTGTGGCTGGGTAGTTCCACCAGACTGGTGCCCTTTGAGAAGAAAAAACCCCATTGATTTCACTTAATTGTAACATTATGTCATATAGAGCACATGTTCAACTTAATAAACAACATAAGTCCCGAATTAAGTGCCAAATAAAGTAACAGGGTTGACCGTAACAGGTTTGACGATTTCATCTTAAATCAGCCATAAATTGAGACAGGTGGAATGGAAGCTTGTTGTGTGCAACACAGTGTCAATTGAATGCAAGCTTCACCAAACAAATGTCATTGTTAAAACATCTCTAGCCATGTTATGCATGACCCGCTCAGTTTTCCACCACAAAACGCCATAAAATGGCCAAAAAGAGTAGAACCACCTGCTTTTACACCATGATTTGACCATTAGATAGATGTTAAATCTGTCTTTTGAAAAAACAAAATGTTTAAGGGAATAGTTTTACCATATTAATATGAGAGTTCAGTTCACGTAACTGGGTTCACCTTAAAATGAGACAGATGTAAATTAATCACTAATCACACACACAGGGGGACATGTCAAAATGCTGAATTTTGGCACTTTAGCAAGCCTTAAAAAATATTGATTGAATTTTCCATGTGGTCTATATTGAAGGGCACTTCATTTAATATTACAGGCTTTTAAAATTCAATATTGGTGCACATTTTATATCTAAAATATCAAAGGGACACAAAAGGCTATTTTCCACTTCACCCTAGAGAAAAATTTCACCTTCTTGACATTCTCTGACTTGAGTTGAAGAAGAGCCTCTTTCGTGTGCCGGAAATTGGGCCACTATCGAATGAAAAAAAAGTTAAATACAAATGACAACAGGAAAGAAGGGATTACTCTTCCATGGTAAAAGAAAAAAGGAACCCAACTAAATCAAATACAACAAACAGAGAAGCCTCCTTTTATGTCCAAGGCAATTGCTGCGCAGGCCGCTCAAGACTGTCAATGCCTAGACACGAAGTCAACCGCCACTGCCTTAGAAACGGTCCGTTAATTTGCCAGGGCGATAAATCGATGCGTTTACTTAACTTAGCATGAAAGACCCCAATGAGAGATATTGACTGTTGGTTACATTCACAGCTTGAGGAGAGGAACAACTTTAAAGTGCGTCACCAATCGCTCAAAAGAAAATAATACAACTAAATTTGTTCGTAAGTGTCTTACTCTGCATGATTCATCAATTGTCTTAAACTAGGTTTTGTGAAGAAATGATCAACACTAGTTTGAATTCCCAGGTATAGCTAATAATTATTTGTGGTTCATCAGCTGGCCTGGCTCGGCTTGGCCTCTTTCTTGTTCATTATTATTTGCTCCTATTGTTAGATTGAGATAAGCCTTTGCCAAGTAATCAAGATGTACACACTGGCCTGGGAGTAAAGGAATGGTTGGGTTCTGGACTTTTATTACTTGGCCCCCTGGCCACCACCACATAAAAAACTGCCTACATCCACAGGTCAATATCTCTTCTCTGCTCCTCTCAAAAGGGTTTAAACCACTGAGTGTTGACTTCTCTCACCATAATTTTAACGCTTTATTTCCTATCCATACTGAGTCAGTTGGAGGGATGCTTGGTGTCGTGTCCCCTGTAGGTCCTATTTCCGATACTAAATCCTTTTTTAAGTGTTGTGTTGTGTTCGTTTGTGTGAATTTAACACTGTTAGCATGCAGAATGAAAAGGATCAGTCTCCTGGAAAACTCAAATTTACTTTGACTCAATTAAATTGTGGCTAGCTCCTTTAATGTCAAATTAGGACATTTTTAAACAGAGATTTTCCCTCTATGCACCTGGAACTACAGAATGTCACTGTTATTGTAAATGTTTATACATTTACATAAATGTATATGTTGCACATCATATGTCATGAAGTGAGTCATTACTTAGTCCCAACTGACCTCTGCTTGACCTTTCTTCAGTATGACTTTGTGGAGCTGCTGGATGGCAGCAGGCTCATCGCCAAAGAGAGGTGGGCTCCCACGGCACAGGAGACCAGGGGCCGGATGGAGCGCCAGGTCAGCCTCCACCAAGCTGGCTTCATCCAGTATCTGGACTCTGGGGTGTGGCATCTGGCTTTCTACAATGATGGAAAAAGCCTGGAGACAGTATCATACAACACCATCATCCTGGGTAAGCATAACATGGAAATAATGTAGAAAATTGATGTAGAAATGGGTGAGGTGAATATTTTCAATTATATTGAATTGCTGGAAAAGGCACTTGGAGATCGTTTTCCACAACTAAGAGAATAACTGGGTAGTTGACAGGCCAGATCAACGTATACATTAATCAATAATTTAAACTGGATCTACAGACTATATAATGCAAGCAAAATGTGTTGTTGGGCTTTTGGCTTAATGAATTGTGTTATGCACATTTTATGTCTCTACACTGCAGGAATATCGCTATCCCTTAGGCTTTTCATTGTTAAGTTTTGCATTAGGGAATTCCATCGATACATTTCTAAAGATATGAAGTTATCGAAATCCAAGGTCAAAGTTGCCCGGATGTGTTGAAACTGACAGCCCAGTAGTGTACATCCAATGCAAGTCTTCAAAAGCAATAAAAACGAAAAAGTTTGCCCACTTAACACAATCGAAAGGAGCTCCCAGCCTAGGGGGAGTGCCCATTATGAGTGCTGGTCTGTTGAACGAACACAAGATGTGTCAGTGGGATATGTCAGATTAACTTCAACTCAGAGAGAGGATTTACAAAGATTGATCCCATTGCTTGTGTGGGCATGATCAGTCATGAGATTTTCATGCGGAGAAAGAAATGTCAAAGAACTAGAAATGCACTGTGAAATGTAAAATCTTCGTGATGGGGTGCATTCGTGATGGGCAAGACGGCATGGGAGTTGTCAGGCTACAGCAGATGAGAGGTACACACATACCAACATAGAGTACACTGTACATTCATGCAATAAGCCAGTGTTTCCCAACCGTGGTCCTCCAGTAGCCCCAACAGTACACATTTTTATTGTAACCCTGGACAAGCACACCTGCTTCAACTTCTCAACTAATCATCAAGCCTCAATGAGGTGTGTTTGTCCAGGGCTACAACAAAAATGTGTACTGTTGGGGGTACTCGAGGACCAGGGTTGGGAAACACTGCAATAAGAGAAAGTGGCTGTGTGGAAATGTAAGATGGAATAGTATGTGACATCATAGTAGTGATATGAAATCCAATCAAATGTGTTGGATATTGTGTTGATATTTATCATGTGTTGATATTGATAATGTGTTGATATTGCTATTGTGTTAATATTGATAATGTGTTGATATTGATAATGGGTTGATATTGCTATTGTGTTGATATTGATAATGTATTGATATTGTGGGGATATTGATATTGATAATGTGTTCATATGGATAATGTATTGATATTGTATTGAACATGTGTTGAAATTAATCGTGTGTCGATATTGATCATGTGTTGATGTGTTGATATTGATAATGTGTTGACATTAATATTGTGTTGATATCAATATTTTGTCGATGTTGATATTGATATTGGTAATGTGTTGATATTGGATGATGTAATGAAATGATATATGCAGCGATGAAAATATTTTTTTATTTACATTTTTTTATTTGTATTTTCAATATTGAACAGCACTGGAATTGGTCAAACTCTCAGTTTAAAACATGTACAAAATGATCCTCTTTCCCTAAAAGCTTGATGGTCATGACTTTTTTTTACATGAAATGGGAGGTTAACTTGGCCCCAGACAATCAATCTGAGATTGATTTAAGTTTCAGTCATGGGATTTTTGCTTGAACCCTGTATGTGTGGTTGGCACATTTTAGAGGTGTGATATCTCAATCTTGTGCAAGAACATCTGACTGAAAAAAGTATGAACTCGTTTGCCATGCCAGTAACCAGGTTTCTATCCAACCATTTCATACAGATGAATTATCTGACGCTGCTAAAAACAGAAAATGTCAGTACAATTTCTTAAATGTCCACAGACAATTTGTTCGCTAGAAATGGTGGGATCTTTTTGTGTCTGTAAAATGAATTATGTGAGAGAACTGGTGGTGGAAACATTTATGTGCAAATAGTGATATAATTGGAAAGGGAAATGAAAGGGGGGATACCTAGTATGAATGCATTCAACTGAAATGTGTATTTCGCATTTAACACAAGCCCTCTGAATCAGAGAGGTGCGAGGGGTTGCCGTCATCAGTGCCCGGTTAACCATCATATCGAAGTATATTTGGAGTTACGCAATTATATGTTGGGTGGTCCTCCCACTACGACTCGGGAGATCATGCTGTATATTAGGCTACAAATGTAATACATTATGATGAACTTCACAGGGTAGAGAAAGTGCACAGTGATGAGCGTGATGCTACTTTCCAATAAATATCGAGGGTCTTATTATTTTTGTCCCAACAGAGTCGGTTATGGAGTGCTCACACAACTGTTATGGGAATGGAGAGTGTGTGTCCAGCTCCTGCCATTGTTTCCCAGGGTTCATTGGGCCGTACTGTTCAAGAGGTATCTTTTTCCCAACTCCTCATCTATCTATTGATATCGCAATCTATACATGAGCAAGCTTCAATGGACAAATATTGGCTATATTTTCAGAATTAATTACCATGTGCATGTGATATTTGTTCTTAGTTTAGGGTTAGGTTTAAGCTAAATGTCAGGGTTAGGTTTAGGTTAAGGGTTAGGTTTAGACTAATGGTCAGGGTTAGCACTAATCGTTCAAATCAAATATTTGGAGAGGTAGTGTTGTACTCCAGTCCTTTTTACTGTAGCATGGAAAGATAGTGATTGGTTGATGTAAGGTTGTGTCAACACTGCAGCTATACAATAGACTATCACTCAAATGTATTTATGAAGCCCTTCTTACATCAGCTGATGTCACAAAGTGCTGTACAGAAACCCAGCCTAAAACCCCAAACAGCAAGCAATGCATGTGTAGAAGCACAGTGGCAAGGAAAAACTCCCTAGAAAGGCCAGAACCTAGGAAGAAACCTAGAGAGGAACCAGGCTATGAGGGGTGGCCAGTCCTCTTCTGGCTGTGCCAGGTGGAGATTATAACAGAACATGGCCAAGATGTTCAAATGTTCATAGATGACCAGCAGGGTCAAATAATAATAATCACAGTAGTTGTCGAGGGTGCAACAGGTCTGCACCTCAGGAGTAAATGTCAGTTGGCTTTTCATAGCCGGTCATTCAGAGTATCTCTACTGCTCCTGCTGTCTCTAAAGAGTTGAAAACAGCAGGTCTGGGACAGGTAGCACGTCCGGCGAACAGGTCAGGGTTCCATAGCCGCAGGCAGAACAGTTGAAACTGTAGCAGCAGCACGGCCAGGTGTACTGGGTACAGCAAGGAGTCATCAGGCCAGGTAGTCCTAAGGTATGGTCCTAGGGCTCAGGTCCTCCGGGAGAGAGAAAGAAAGAAAGAAAAAAAGAGAGAAAGAGAAAAAGAGAGAGAATTAGAGAGAGCATACTTAAATTCACGCAGGACATTTTATAAGACAGGAGAAATACTCCAGATATAACAGACTTACCCTAGCCCCCCGACACATAAACTACTGCAGTATAAATACTGGAGGCTGAGACAGGAGGGGTCGGGAGACACCGTGGCCCCATCTGACAATATCCCTGGACAGGGCCAAACAGGCAGGATATAACCCCACCCACTTTGCCAAAACACAGCCCCCACACCACTAGAGGAATATCTTCAACCACCAACTTACCATCCTGCGAAAAGGCCGAGTATAGCCCACAAAGATCTCCGCCACAGCACAACCCAAGGGGGGGGGCGCCAACCCAGACAGGAAGATCACATCAGTGACTCAACCCACTCAAGTGACGCACCCCTCCTAGGGACGGCATGGAAGAGCACCAGTAAGCCAGTGACTCAGCCCCTGTAATAGAGTTAGAGGCAGAGAATCCCAGTGGAGAGAGGGGTACCGGCCAGCAGAGACAGCAAGGGCAGTTTGTTGCTCCAGTGCCTTTCCGTTCACCTTCACACTCCTGGGCCAGACTACACTCAATCATAGGACCTACTGAAGTGATGAGCCTTCAATAAAGACTTAAAGGTTGAGACTGAGTCTGCGTCTCTCACATAAGTAGGCAGACCATTCCATAAAAATGGAGCTCTATAGGAGAAAGCCCTGCCTCCAGCTGTTTGCTTAGAAATTCTAGGGACAGTCAGGAGGCATGCATCTTGTGACCGTAGCGTAAGTGTAGGTATGTACGGCAGGACCAAATCGGAAAGATAGGTAGGAGCAAACCCATGTAATGCTTTGTAGGTTAGCAGTAAAATCTTGATATCAGCCCTTGCCTTAACAGGAAGCCAGTGTAGAGAGGCTTAGCACTGTAGTAATATGATCACATTTTTTGGTTCTAGTCAAGATTCTAGCAGCAGTGTTTAGCACTAACTGAAGTATATTTAGTGCTTTATCTGGGTAGCCGGAAAGTAAAGCATTGTAGTAGTCTAACCAAGAAATGACAAAAGCATGGATTAATTTTTCTGCATAATTTTTGAATTGAAAGTTCCTGATTTTTGCAATGTTACGTAGATGGAAAAAAGCTGTCCTTGAAACAGTCTTGTTATGTTCGTCAAAAGAGAGATCAGGGTCCAGAGTAACTAATATGCTTTATATACTATTGAGTAACATTGTTTCTTCCCACAACAGCTGCCTGTCCTGTCCTATGCAGTGGCAATGGCCAGTACACCAGGGGGCGCTGTCAGTGCTACAGTGGATGGAAGGGCACAGAGTGTGACGTGCCTACTACCCAGTGTGTAGACCCCCAATGTGGAGGCCATGGGATTTGTGTGACGGGCAACTGTGTGTGTAATGCCGGCCACAAGGGAAGCAACTGTCACCAAGGTACACCACAACAATATGTAGTGTCACCGTTCGATTTCCCATCCTGTCGGCGATGTATACAGTACTTATACAACTTAAACAATAGCTCTTTTCAACTTCACCAAGCAAATAATTCCTTTTGTTCCTCCATCGATACTCTGCATGCATTAACTCCCTCCAACCATTTAGCCACCACAGGTATGGATTGGAATTGATTCTGAATTGTCCATCCAATGTGATTGTTTCAGAGCGCTCTCGAACAAGAACCCTGTGAGATTCAATATCTCTCAGTCTGGGTCTATTTCTCATTGTTATCGAAAATACTTCTCGCTATCCCCTCTACCTCTTCTCCCCCTGTTCAGTCAGTTTAACTTCATTGATCCCAATTCAGACAGAGGCAATTCACTTGTCAGATTTACATCTGCAGATCAGTGACCCAATGTGTAAAATCTTATTGAGTCGAGGGAGTAATTAAATAAAAATGTTTCGCTCATTGTGAAGTGAATTAAGAGAGAAAGTACATAAGTGCTATTGTGGAATTATGCAGGAACGGTTGGACAATGTTGTCAGTGGACTCAAACTGGACATTTGGTTCTGGTTTGATGATAGTACAAGGTATTGCCTTACAGTCCCTTCAGAAAATATTCACACCCCTTGTGTTGTGTTACAGGCTGAATTTAAAAGTTATTAAATTTAGATGTCCTTTGTCACTGGCTTACACACAATACCCCATATTGTCAAAGTGGAATTATATTTTTAGAAATATTTACAAATTAATAAAAAATGTAAGGCTGAAATGTCTTCAGTCAATAAGTATTCAACCCCTTTATTATGGCAAGCCTAAATAAGTTCAAGAGTAAACAACGACCTAATCTCTATACCCCACATATACAATTATATGTAAGGTCCCTTAGTCAAGCAGTGAATTTCAAATACAGATTCAACCACAAAGACAAGGGATGTTTTCCAGTACCTCACAAAGAAGAGAACCTATTGGTAGATTGGTAAAAATAAAATAAAATAAAAAGCAGACATTGAATATCCCTTTGAGCATGGTGAAGTTATTAATTACACTTTGGATGGTATATCAATACACCCAGTCACCAAAAAGATACAGGTGTCCCTCCTAACTCAGTTGCCGGAGAGGAAGGAAACCGCTCAGGGATGGTGACTTTAAAACAGTTACAGAGTTTAATGGCTGTGATAGGAGAAAACTGAGAATGGATCAACAAAATTGTACAGTAGTTACTCCACAATACTAACCTAAATGACAGAGTGAAAAGAAAGAAGCCTTTACAGAACACAAATATTTCAAAACATGCATCCTGTTTGAAATATGGCACTAAAGTAAAACTTCAAACAAATTAGAAAATAAATTAACTTTATGTTCTGAGTAGAAAGCATTATGTTTGGGGCAAATCGAACCCATTACTGAGTTCTATTCTTCATATTTTCAAGCATAGTGGTGGCTGTATCATGTTATGGGTATGCTTGTCATCAGCAACAACTAGGGAGTTTTTGGGGGATAAAAAAAACAGTATACAGCTAAGCATAGGCAAAATCCTCGAGGAAAACCTGGTATAGTCTGCTTTCAAACAGACACTGGGAGACAAATTCACCTTTCAGCAGGACAATACCCAAAAACACAAGGCTATATCTACCCTTGAGTTGCTTGTCAAAATGACATTGAATATTCCTGAGTGGCCGAGTTACAGTTTTGACTGAAAGCGGCTTGAAAATCTATGGCAAGACTTGAATGTGGCTGTCTAGCAATGATCAACAACCAACTTCACAGACCATGAATAATTAAAAAAAGAATAATGTGAAAATACGTTTCAATCCAGGTGTGCAAACTTGTACATGCTGACCAAACGTGCCATCGTGCGTATGTTGATTTTGTTCCCCTCACCAGAAGCGATCAGGACAGTCAGGTTGAAATATCAAAACAAACTCTGAACCAATTATATTAATTTGGGGACAGGTCAAAAAGCATTAAACATTTATGGAAATTTAGTTAGCTAGGTTGCTTTTGCTAGCTAATTTGTCCTGGTATATAAACATTGGGTTGTTGTTTTACCTGAAATGCACACAGTCCTCAACTCTGACAATTAATCCACAGATAAAACGGTAAACCAAATTCGTTTCTCATCATCTCTCCTCCTTTTAAATGATGGTTGGCAACCAACTTTACAGTGCATTACTACAGCCGACTGGAGTGTGGATGTCGGTTCATCTTTCCCACGTGGGTATATGCTCCTAAAAACCAATGAGGAGAGTTGAAAGGCAGGATTTGCAGCGTGTTGAGTGTCACAAATTGAAACAACTTCTATTTTAGCGCCTGGCCACGCAGACCCTTACTGTGGCGCGCGAGCAGTGTGGGTGCAATGATTGAATAACATGTATGTGTACATTTATTTTGTGACACGAGAGGTGTGGTCAGCATGGGGTGGCAGGGTAGCCTAGTGGTTAGAGCGTTGGACTAGTAACCGGAAGGTTGCCCCTGAACAGGCAGTTAACCCACTGTTCCTAGGCCGTCATTGAAAATAAGAATTTGTTCTTAACTGACTTGCCTAGTTAAATAAAGGTAAAATAAAAATAAATAAAAAATGTTAGACTCACAGCTGTCATCGCTGCCAAAGGTGCTTCTACAAAGTATTGACTCAGAGGTGTGAATACTAATGTAAATGACATATTTCTGTATTTAAGTTTCAATAAATGTGCTTACATTTTTAAAAATATATGTTTTCACTTTGTCATTATGGGGTATTGTGTGTAGATAGGTGGACATTATTTTGGAGCTGTAACACAACTACAGGTGGAATAAGCCAATGGGTATGAATACTTTCTGAAGGCACTATGATTAGAACCAAATTATTCTCAATGAGTCGCTGAGATCAATATACTTGTATGTGTTTGCTAAAAGGCTGTACTAGTAATAAGCTGGCTATGGAGCATGTTCATATGTTTAGTTGTTTATTTCATGATTAAGTCATCCCATATACAGTAGTTGAACCATCTCCTTTCCTTTCTCTTGTTTTCCTAGCGGACTGTCTGGATCCAACCTGCTCGGGCCACGGAGCCTGCCACCACAGTGAATGCCACTGTAACCCGGGCTGGGGCGGAATCGGCTGTGAGATCCTGAAGAGCACGTGTCCTGAACAGTGCTCCAGCCACGGAACCTTCCACACCGAGACAGGCACCTGTGTCTGTGAGGCTAACTGGACAGGCTCTGACTGCTCTTTAGGTCAGACAACACTCTCTAACTTTTTATTTCGGGTTTAGCTGTCTGGCTTTGTGTTGTGTGTGAGGAGACTCCTCCAGTGAGGAAAAGGATGATGGTCCTCATTAATATGAGGAACATTTTAGACAATTAGTTTGTTTTCTTGTAGGTACTTTGCCAGTTTGAGGGCTGTGCTTTGGTTTTAGTAATCGGTTCATTTGTTTAAAAGACCAGGTGATTCATAGTCAATGTCCTTCTCTAGAATGGGTTTTATTTAGTTTAGTCTAATCGCAGTGCCAAATTAGTACCTGCATCTTCAGTTCACAGTTGGAGACCCAAATTGAGTAGCGTCACATTGGAACCTACTGGGTTTTTATCTATCTGGAGCTAAGATTGATTAAGCCGCACATTTTCTTGATTGTGCGATTGAAATCTGAGGGGTTTTGCGTAAGAGGATGTACTGTAAGTCTGAAATGATGGATGAGATGAAAACCTAGACTGCTGGCAGGAAAGAATAATGGGAATTTAGGGAACCAGGGAGTTTGTCTCAACTTATTCACTTTCAGACAACATCCAAAGTAAGGGCATTTGTTATTCTATAAAATACTTTTGAAATTCAGGACAGAGTCCCTCTTTCCTGCCATGAAACATCCATTGCCGGTCGATGATAAAAATTCTACATTGAAGGAAGTGAGGTTAGCTTACTTAAGCAGCCGTCCAAACTTGTATTTGCCCACCTGGGTAGTAGTCAAGGTTTCTCTCTTAATTATCTCAGCAGTTCCACTTCAATTAAATAAACTTTAATTAACAAGCGGCTTGGCATAGATCGACCACCCACTCTGCCATCGTGCCGGAGTCAGGGGCTTGCTAAAAGCAGATAAACACCTTTGCGCTAATGAAAAATTGATTTCATGGATTCTTTGGGAGGGGAGGGGGCCCTTGGAATCGAACGATCCCCCTCCAGAGGCATGGTTAAAATTCTGGAGTGTCGTCTAAGCTTAATCAGAGACCCACCAAGGTCTGTCAATCGAAGAAAAACTCCATTCAGAGGGCGATGAAAGCAACCTATTAAAAAAGTGCAAATTAAGGTAGGTGAGGTGGTTTCGCTTGTAAGCGGAAAACAGAAAAATTAGTGAATTTTGAAACCTTGACATGTTATCCTCAAGGATATTCACAAGGGTGCTAGGTGGACTAGATTTGTGTCGATATTTTCTTAAACTTACTCAACTACTTTTAATGGGTGGGTGGCGGACTGCTTTTTCCTGTACCCTACTTGAAGTAAGGTTTTTTCAAATCTTAGAAAGTCTGTTCTTGCTGTCTGAACGGCTGCTGTGGTGACATTTCAAAGTGTTCTGGAGCCTCTGAAGGCAATACTGGGTCAGTTCCTGTGAATAAACCATTCCCTTCATGGTTTCATGTGGTTTTCCCTCAATAATAGAATGGAGCTTTTAGTATGGTTTGTAGCATGCCAGTGACTGAAGCACTCTCCTTGGTCTCCTACTACCTGTGGATTCAGTAATGAGAGTTTCTCACCCATACCGCCTGCTGTCTGACTACACAGAGACATCTGCTTAAGTAGTTGGTCTTATGCTTTTGTGGTCCTTGGTGACTAAAATAAGTGAGTTGACCTGCTTATTCGAAAGCCTGTAGGTCTAAAGATGTCTCAAGCTAGCCTTTTACTTCAGCCTCATGTAAATGTTGTGGGATTTAACGTTCCAGGATCAAGCTGAAATCATTGGGGATAACTGACGGCAAATGTAAAAACCTTGTTTAGTCTGCACTGCCAGTTAAATAAATGAAAACGAAGCAACAAAAGACAAAACATTTTTTTTTTTTTTTTTTTTTTTTTTTTTGTGGCAGGAAAATGTGTCCTTGTCTCCCATCACATCTGAATTTGGAGAGAAAAATATCAGGCTTTGTGCCTCTTTATTCAATCAATATGTAAAGATTATGATTCAGCTGTGGCAGTGGAACTAATGTACTGACAGCAGAAAAAATGTATTATTCACTATGTCCATACAAGTACTTACAGATTTAATTACTGTACACTACTATGGCACACGTCTGTCCAGTGTATGACGGATGACTCTGTTTGTGGTTGTGTGTCAGAGGTGTGCACTGTGGCCTGCGGCCCCCATGGAGTGTGTGTCAGTGGGACCTGTCACTGCGAGGAGGGATGGGCAGGCTCAGAGTGCGACCAGAGGGACTGTCACCCACGCTGTACAGATCACGGTGTCTGCCGAGAGGGCAAATGTGACTGTCACCAGGGCTGGACCGGAGAGCACTGCACCATTGGTGAGTCGGCAAAGAACCAGTACAAAGAGGCAGGAATGTACCAATTTATTCTCCATCAATGCTCCTGAATATGCCCAAGAGTTGCTTTCAACAGTATCTTGAATGCAGTCTAAGTTGAAGAGCTTGGAAGAAATGTGCCTCCTATCAATCAATGTTTGCATCATATAACCCTATGAAACATAAAGAAAGAATTTTCTAAATGACCCATTCCATTTCACTTTCACTGTCCTTGACACCTGACATCACCATTTTCCCTTTCCCAATCCACCTGAAAATGGATTTCAGAAGTGACTAATCCAACTAATCAAATAAAATAAAAATTTGTCACATGCTCCGAATACAACAGGTGTAGACTTTACCGTGAAATGCTTTGTTACGAGCCCTTTCCTAAGAATACACAGTTAAAACGTAACAAACATTTGCATTAAATAAAAAGGAAATAGTAACACAATCAAATAACAAAAATGAGAATATATACAAGGAGTACTGGTACCGAATCAATGTGCAGGGGTACAAGGTAGTTGAGGTAATATGCTGAGGTGAAGCCAGTCAAGATGCTCTCAATGGTGCAGCTGTAGAACTTTTTTAGATTCCGAGAACCCATGCCAAATATTTTCTTATACATTAGAATATAAATATGCTCTTTACAGAGTCCTACCGCCTATTCTACGACTCAACTAAGGGAAAGTATTAAGGGAAAAGAGGGACAGCTAAGGTCTTATTCAGCTTTGTCTCAATGGTATAGCCATCTCCGAGATGACAGCTTCACTGTGCCTTAATAGAGATCAAAGCCCCTCGGTGACATCACCCTCTTGTTGAAACAGACCCCGGCTCTCCAAACCCTAATTACATATTTACAAAACGTTCTCCTCATCAGCAGTTATCCCATCCAGAGAATGAAGCTGACTGGTTAGAAACCAGGAGAGAGAGATGAGATTGCACTGGGGTGATTGGAGGGGTTGCATTCCTGATGTTATTAATCTCTGCCTCAATGAGAACTAAAATCCTGTCCCTTTCAGCTTCTTCCTGTTTAACCCCCATCAGGAAACAAATTCCTCGCCGTAGATGCGCCTGGGATGAATAGGCAGCCATTTACCTATTCTTAACAGGAACTAGGAGCTTATTCCTTTCTTATAGGGCTCTCTGAATAACTTCAATTCGCATAAAGCACCTTTAATCACGTTACATGGAGAGACCTTGACGAAGGGGCTTGAATAGACCGCTTCCCTGGACCAACTATTGTCAGACACATTGCGATTCTGTTTTTGCATGGGAGTCTTAAGCACCGCTGTTATTTCTTTGCTCTCCGCTGCTGTTTTTTTCTTCTAGTACACATCCAGGAGCATTTCAGCATATTGTCGTCCCAGTACACATCCAGGAGTCCTATACATTACAACTATCAGTCATGTAGATGATTGTCCTCAGACTACACAGGAGCTATTCAACCTCTTCATCATTGGAACAAAGCATGGAAGTAAACTCCCAGGAGCACTTGAATGCATAGAAACACCTTTGTAGTAAACTGAAGGATAAAACGCTACACGACTCTTGAATGGAAAATGCGCTTATAGTTGTAGCTGCTGTATAGCTGGTGTTGGAGCTAACAGAGCTAAGTGCAAAAGTTGACACTAGAATGATATTCAGACAGCACTAAAACACAGCATATTAATGTTTGAGCGTGTGTTTGTTAGCAGCTGCCACCTATTCAGTTATAAACTAGGTTCTTTAGATGTTCTAAGTGAATGTACAGTACATTGTTATTTACTTTATGTGGAGGGTTTAATAGGTGGATGTGTGTTGTTAGGAATGAAAGCATGCCACTACTGCTATGGCAACGTATCTCACCAGGCAAGCCTGATAATTTCCTCAAGCAGATCCTTAACACACACAACTGTGAAACATTCATAGTTCAAATGTATTTACATTTTCCTCTCATGCTGTCTGTGTATGTTTTCTCTGTAGTAACCCTTCTATAATACCTGTTTTCTTTCTCTCTCTCTCATCTGACAAGCTCTGGATTCAAGAGTATCAGGTAATGTACTTTCCTGTCTTTCGCTCTCCTTCCTGGTTCGTATCAATAGCCCCCAACAAATGTCATAGTGAACATGTAAACCCCCTTTAAATGGGGTAAGCAGATAACTTTACTTCCCTCAACAGAATCAGAATGTGACAACCATGCTGTTTTTTTTGTGCTCCATCATCCACCATGAAAGATCATATTTACAAAAGTGATAACAAAATCCGAATCACTGCCAGGGCTAATGACATACAAACAATATGGGCTGTACCTTAAAGGCCGAATGCAGATGTTTTTAATCTAAATATCAAATAATTTCTAGGTAGCAATTAAGTACATTCCTGTGATTGTTTTCAATTAAAGTGGTAAACAATTAACAAAAATAGCTTCTTAGCAAATCATATTTTCTCAAGCAACAATTTTGCTAGGACTGTTTGGGAGTGGTCTGAGTGGGGAGGGGAAAACTGAAAACTAGCTGTTATTGGCAGAAAGGTTTGGAACTCTCTGTCTTATTGGTCTATCAACTAATTGCTGCCTGGTGATGTCAACTTTCAGGCGGTCTTTTCAAACAGCTCTTACACAAAGGTCATTATCATAATTTTCACAATTTCACAGTATTATTCCAACCTCATAGTGTGGAATATAGACTCACATGCCAGTTTATTAGGTACACCACTCCGTTCATGAAAATGGATTGCTTCTACAGACAGTGAGTCACTTGGCCGTGGCTTTCTATATAAAGCAGGCAGACAGGCATCGAGGCATTCGGTGACTTTTCGATTGACTGTTAGAATGGGCAAAACAAGTGACTTAAGTGACTTTGAGCCTGGTATGGCACCCTGGATGGCAGGCACACTGGATCCAATATCTCAGAAACGACCGCTCTCCTGGGCTTTTCACGCACAACAGTGTCTAGGGTGTGCCCTGAGAATGGTGTGACAAACAAAAAACATCTGTGGGCAAAAACAGCTTGTTGATGAGAGAGGTTGAAGGAGAATGGCAAGATTTGTACAAGCTAACAGGCGGGCCACAAACAGACAAAAAACAAGGCAGTGCAGCAGTGGTGTGCAGAACGATATCTCGGGAACGCACAACTCGTCGATCCTCGTCACGACTGGGCTATTGCAGCAGACGACCACACCGGATTCCAGAAGCGGCTCCAGAGAGCATGCGATCACCAACACCGGACAATTGAGGAGTGGAAAGACATTGCATGGTCCGACGAATCCCGGTTCCTGTTGCGTCATGGTGATGGCAGTCAGGATTTGGCGTAAGCAGCATGTGTCTATGAACCATCCTGCCTGGTGTCAACGGTACAGGCTGGTGATGGTGGTGTACCGCTGTCCAATCTGCAGCAACTGCCTGAGGCCATCGCGTCAGCATGGACCAACATCCCTGTGGAACGTTTCTGACTTTTAGAATCCATGCCTCGAAGCATTCAGGCTGTTCTTGAGGCAAAGGGGATATGACCCGGTATTAGAGGTAACTAATAAACTGGCCGGTGAGTGTATATAATACAGAAAATCACATTTTTGACTGCACTGGGCTTTGAACCCTACAAAGCTTAACTGAAAAGTATTGCATACCAAGTTGTCAGGTATATCTGGACTGAGCTCTACCTCTTTCTTTCTTCTTGTATCCTATACTCAGATAATTGTGTTTTTCAGTCTAGATATTCCTGCAATAGAGATAAGTAATTTTCTTTTCCAAATGTTTCCCCTCTCCTCAATGGTAATAGGAGCAGTCAAGATAGGATATAAAGGTAACGGAATGACTACCCCAGAGAGATTGTCATCAACAATCACTCGCCTGCTCTGTTTTCTTCCCCAAGCACACGTCTTATGTCCCAGTCTATCACTGTTTCTATTGTGATCCCAGTACCTTCATACGTGTCCGTCCTAACTAGTCAAGCACACTCTCGGTCCCCCTTTTCCTTTCTGAATCCTTGTGTGTCAGAAGAAATGCCAAGCAGATGTAGCCAGTCAGTTACAGTATGCTCTGTTCTTGTTCAAACCTGTAAAAAAAGAAATGCAATATCCTGGCATCAAGTAGAGATGCTGAGACAACATCAACAAACCCTTTCGTCTTTACCTCTATCTACCCTTGTCTTTACTTTGATAGTACCTTCACATGGGTGTTGTGCCGGTTTTAGGCCAAGATAAATGTGTGTTGTTTTTTGTGCTGAATTTGGTAAATACTACAGATAGGAATAGAGTAACTTTGACTAATCAGCATGTCATAAAAATCAGAGCAAGGATATTCGCAGTACTAACCCCTATTATCCAACTGTGTGTTGACCTCTATGCATTGTTAATATCCTACATTTGCCAAAACCATTTCCATTTCAAAGTGCCCTGAAATGGTATGGAAATCAGTTAAAGGAAAAAACCCATGTGAAATTACAGTATCTTTAGACCCCCCCCCCCACCCCCCCCCCGTCAGAATTATATGTCCTGTTTGTCCACTTTATACTTTTGTTTTCATTTTGTCCCTCTGTGCTGCCCCTGAATGACTAAGTCTTGTCTCCTCCCCTCAACCTGTCTCCCTCTCTCTGATTGGCAAGCATGTGTGATTGACATGATTGTTTTGGCAGATGGGTGCCCTGGGTTGTGCAACAGCAATGGGAGGTGCATTCTGGACCAAGCCGGGTGGCGCTGCATCTGCCAATCAGGGTGGAGAGGGCTAGGATGTGACGTTTCCACAGAGACCCTCTGCTCAGATGGAAAGGACAATGAGGGGGGTAAGAACAAAGTCCATTATTCTTCACTCTTTGCAAATTATATAACTTTGTGTCAGTATGATGGACTGTTGAACTATGGAGTTTTTATTTGATCAGCTGTATTCACAGAAAGAGCAGAGTTAAGGTATTGTCCAATATCAACACGGTTGCATCTTGGTCTTATAGATGGACTGGTGGACTGTATGGACCCAGACTGCTGTTCACAGAGCTCCTGCCAGGGCCAGGCCTACTGCCGTGGATCCCCAGACCCCATAAGCATTGTGGGCCAAGGTCAAGGGTCATCCTCCTCTCCGTTGGACCCCAGGGGCTTTTACGCGCACGTCAGCTTCCTGGTTAGGCCTGGTGGTTGTCACGTGATACCTGGTGACAACCCTTTCAACAGCAGGTGATCCCCATCAAGTCCATCTGTCTTGTTGGATGTCAAAAGCGCAGCAATTTTTAAGCAAAATCAGTTGTCAGTAGTGTATCATTGAAATAATCTCAGTTGATTGAATCTTGTCGTATTTTCCTAGAGTTGCTCCTGTAGGACAAACTGTGGCATAGCTCTCTTAGGGACCTTGACTTGATGAGTATGGGTAAAAAAATGTGTTATTGAGTACCAGATTGAGCATACTGATTTGATGTATCAAACCTTAGTGGGATGTGAAACCTTATAGTGGAAATAATGACATTTCATAATTCGTCGACATAAAGGAGTGAGAATCAATTTGCAAGTAAGTTTCTCAGCAGACAGAAATGTATTTCATTGGGAACCTCAATGCACTCTCCCAGTCTGTTCTGGATCATAAGTAGAGTTTGTTTTGCGGCTGATGGAGAGGAAATGATTGCTAACTGTGTGCCGAAAGCTTTGGGAATATAATCCCCGCAACTCACAGAATAGTTTGGGAGTAATCCTTATGTAAATAGCATGCTTTACCACAAATATAGAATGAGGCAATCCCCGAGCCGGTCTGGCAGAGGTATATTAGTTCACCCGCTGAAAATGTCAATTTTATTCTCTTTATCTCCGTTAAGAAGTTGGTTACATATTCACAGACATTCAGGCAAATTTCAGTATTTAAGCACACAGACATTCTGCAAAGTTTGACTAAATGAATTACATTTCTGAAGTTACAAAAATCTATATAACTTTATTTGATAATTATTTGGGGCAAAATAGGGTGAATGGGATTCATAATAAGCACATTAGTAAAATTACATATCTTTACTTTATTTGGCTGATTAGACCGTGATGGGTACTACCAGTAGAATGGGGGACAATTCCATTTTAATATATTTAGTCTAACAGGCACACTGTGATAGAGAAAACAGAAACACTACAGACAAGACAGAACTGTCCAATCTGAGCAGCCATTCAGTGGTCCTGGTAGTTTGGGTAGAATAAGAGAACATGAGAAAAATTGAAAAAACAGGCAATAGTATATGTGAAATACTTAACATAATAAAAAAATAACATGATGATGTGATTGGTAACTATATAATATACTTATACCAACCTAATCTCTATATTTCTCAGAAGAATGTATCTTTTTCAGGATTACTCTGTCTTTGGCCAGCTTCTCCATGAACTCCTGGCAAGGGAGGTTGAAGTTTGTCTTCACAATAAGCATAGGAACAGTGAACCTATTTCTTGCTGCTGTCCATATATCATTCATTCCGTTTCTTGGAAAGAGCCATTGTACCCCCTCTGTCTGCTCTTCTTACTCTCTTAACTTTTTCTTCTGCTCCAATCTTTCTCCTCTTCTTTTCTTCACTCGTCTTCCTTCCTTTCCTTCTCTTTACCTTTCCACCTCACTCTTCTAATCTACTCGCTTCACTCTTTTTACTCCCTTCATTTTTCCTTCTCCTTCCTCTCCAATCTTTAATAATAAATAGTTCACTATTAGATAAAATACTTTGGTTCACAGATTCCCATTGCTTGCCTCATTTTTGTATTTTACCTGAAAAACATTGTTTAGAATAATACATTGGCAGGCTCTGTAATCATAATCTTTACCTTTCCTCCTCTCTCTCTTTCACTCTTCTTCCTCCTATCCACTCTCTAACAGAAAACATTATGCTAATGTTATCCATGAAAATGTCTAAATATATTTTCACACTACTTATAATGCCAAACCATTAAAATTGCAATCTACAAATAAATATCATAAGTAATTGTGCATTCATTTAATATAATCATATTTTCAAAATAGCCCGTCCACTGCATGTTTACATGTGAACGTTTTTTAACCTAGCTACCATGACAGAGCTAATGTTAGCTATCCTAGCTAGATAACTTAGTCGACATAGCTAATAATAGCTAGCATAACCTATCTATATAATAAATTGTGACATTATAACATCACTAGCTAGTATCTCAAACGATAGTAACTTACCTGACTTGAAAAGACGTTTGTGGGGATGATGTGGATTCACTTGATACTTGCTAGCTTCTGGCTGAGTTTTCCACAGCAGTTTTCTCTAAAACTAGCACGAGCAAGAAGTTAGTAGAAGAAGAAGAAGAGTGAGTGAAGCTGCTATAGCAAGCTGGACAAAACAAGCACAACGCGATTGAGACGTCAACCGATAGGCTCTGCTGCCCAGTCTTTCTTGCCACTTAAAATATTATTTCACTTTGCAGTGTTTTTAATGGAGCTCCAGCCGGGGACAGGCCACCAAAAACGGGGACTGTCCCCGGAAAACGGGGATGTCTGGTCACCCTATCTTTAGAGGTATTTTCATTTTTACATAAACCCATAAAAGAACCCATCCAAAACAAGTGGGCTAGCCAAATGAAAGCGAACAGTTTTCATTGTGTGGCTGGGTTTCATGCCAATGCTCTCAAAACTCTCCTCTCTCGTATGGCATAAAGACTAATACCTTACATGGTTTGTGTTGAGACCCACAGCCATTTCAGATGTCCCCTTACAATTCTCCCAACTGACTTAAAATGGTGTCTTTGACCAAACCACCGCTGGACATTGACAAAGAGGGACTGTGGGAATTACTCATTTCTTAGGTTATGCGACTTAATGTTTATTTACGGGTCAGCTCTTGTAGGGTCAGCCAGCCTGTAGAAGATTAATGGCGAGACAAGGAGAGAATAGTGAACCTCCATAGCTCCTAAAATTGCCTTATTCCCTTAGACTGCAAAGTAAAAAATTAGACGTTGTTATGCTAGGCATGTTGTGGTGAGGAAACAGAGAAGAGAAAGCTTGTTGATCATCCCTGACTCATATCCGTAATGACCTGAAGATAAAGACAGCATAACGGGACACGTCGCGCCTCATGGATCTGCCGCCAATGACAAATGCTAATTAAATACCTCAAGAAAATCCACGTTTGACATAGCCGCCCTTGATGAATTGTTGATGAAGAAACATCCCCCTATCGTCTTGCCCCCTTCAGACGGTTGCCCAACTTAACAAATTACCTCACAATTAGGAATGCGAGAATGCTCGTCGGGTCCAAGAAAGAGCTACGTGGAATATTTGGTATGGAAATGGCTGCCCCTGTAGAATATCAATGCTGAAAACGTGTACCAGGGAAACTGCTGAAAGTAAGAGGACATCAATGGCTGTGAAGCCTTTTTGGAATGAGTTATGGGTGGTTAAAAGGTCTAAAGAGAGAGCAAGCCATTTCATGAATAACAATCGCTGACACGTGTATGTTTTTAACACTCATTAAATCAGACTGCTGTTACCCTTGCTGAGGGAGGACAGATGTTAGTGGAGATGACTGGTTGTTGACTGCTGGAATTTTGTTTCTTTACTTGGCCCTCTTTGTGTTTGTTTATGGGTGAAGCCTGGCGTCAATCATCCGGGGTCAGGTGCTGACGGGAGACGGGACACCCCTGATTGGAGTCAATGTGTCCTTCCGGGACTACCCAGAGTACGGTTACACCGTCACGCGCCAGGACGGCATGTAAGAGAGCCACACACACACACAGAATGAACACGTCCACACACCACCATTTTTTCCCTCCGAACAAGATTCAGTGAAGGTCTGGTGATATACTATTCCTGATTCACCAGTGGAGAGATGTCATGGCAGATATCCAAAACAAGCTAGCAAATGTAAACGACAGAGCATTGCGCCCCACAACAATAGCTCATGCAAATGTCACAGTGTTTGGGGCCATTTAGAACAAGGCAATTTAAAATGCATTGAATCAGCCAGGGAAGAATCAATCTGCCAGCAGTGTAGACCACCACAAGATTACTGTCTGACCTTCTTGGGCTATTACCATAGAGTTGTGGTGCATGGTCTCACTCTTAACCAAACAAAGTCATACTGGGTACATAAATATCACAGAAAACATTCAGCTCCACAGGAAGTTTATCTTCATACTATCGGTTGTCTGGGTTTACTGGCATGTGTAGATTTTTTTATTCAAATCATCACCAACATATCTGGGTTATGTTTGTCTGGAATAAAAGGCTTATAATATTTAGTGATGTCTGGGACTAGCGTAGTCACTCTTATGGAGCAGGAACCGCGGAGGTAAGGGCCCCTGATAGCCAAGGATTAGCTGATGTCTCCAGATATTCCACCCTGTAACACCTCTGACATAGCGCATGATAAATGGCAGGGGATAATCGCACTTGGTTAGCCACCGTATCCGCTCAGGGTGTTAAGAGGGCAGAAACGACATCAAAGCTTGGCCCCTTGCAGCTGTGAGCTCCCCACTGCCCAAAGTGGATGGATAGAGGGGGAGAGAAGGGTGGGGGGTCAGTGGAGGAGGAAACGGTTTCAGGTCAGATGCACAGCTGAGGTGCGTGTGTGTGTATATATGTGTGTCTGTATTTCTCTCTGTCACTGTGTGCTTGTGTTTTTGTGTGTGCGTTTGCATGTGTGTGTGTGTGCGTGTGCATGTGTGTGTGTGTGTGTGTGCATGTGTGTAGTGTCATCATGCAGATGCTTGACCCCCTGGGTAGTAAAGCTGGCTGAATATATATAGAGCAGCACTTCAAAGACTCACCCTTCATTTCCAATCCAGTAACTGTTGTCTGCACTATGTGTAGTAATTAAAACTGGTCCACCAGAGAAACTTCTCAACAAGTTCACACTTTAAGTGTCTCACTGCATCATGGTTGACTAAACAAACGTAATAAAATAGATTCAGTGAATAATAATAATATGTGAGCCACAAAGGAATAAGACAACGGATAAGAAAAGGTCTTTGTTCCATTGAAAAAATATAATCTGGTTTGTAGCCCAACATTTATGAATATATATTTGAGTTTCCACTGAAATGCTTTGTCTTCCGGAGAGAAGTAAATGTAATATGGCCGGCCTTCAAGGAAATCACACTGGGTAAAAATGTAAATCTATTTTTTTCATCACTTCTCCACATTCATGGGGATGTCTCCAGGTTTGACCTGTTGGCCAATGGCGGTGCCTCGCTGACGCTGAGTTTGGAGCGTGCCCCTTTTCCCACACTGCACCGCACTGTGTGGTTACCCTGGAAGGTGTTCCACGTGATGGACACTGTGGTGATGAAGAGGGAGGACAACGATATCCCCAGCTGTTACCTCAGCGGCCTGCTTAGGCCCAGCCCCCTCATCCTGGCCTCTCCCCTGTCCACTTTCTACAGGAGTTCCCCCGAGGACAGCCCCATCATCCCTGAGACCCAGGTAAGATTAGCCCTGGTTCCAGTACCTACTGCCAGGTACCTATGTGCCACAGCATATGGCAGACACGGCAGTGTACAGCTGGGTGCATTAACATGTTTCCCTGCACTGCAGTACAGGTGACAACAATATATATAATTCTACAAACTAGCATTTCACAGTATACTGAAACTGTAGGTTTTCACTACTAGAACATGAAAAACTGTCCGGTACTAGAATTGTTGTTACTTTCAATACTTCTGTCAAATATGTTTCACATCATATACGGATTGAGAGGATCGAGGCTGTCTAGTAATTTGTCTGAACCTTCTCAAGGGGGCAGTAGCTAGCCAGCTGACACAGAGCAAGCCACTTTTGAGAATCAAATGAGAAGAGAGAGAAATGCCAAAAGCATGGCTTCTTCTACCACCACACCCGCAGCTTGTTGACAAAACTCCCTGCAGAAGCAAACTATGGGAATGCTTTTCTTACAGAGCAGATGATGAGGTTATATGAGTTGGTTATTTGAATCAACTGTGTAGTGCTAGGGGCAAAAACAAAAACGTGCACCCGAGGGAGGCCCCAGGACTGATTTAGGAAACACTGATTTAGACTACTTTGGGTTTGCCTGGGCTTGCTAGCAGTAGCCAGTCAGCAGCCCTGGGCAAAGCATTGCACCATGGAAAGTAAAATGCACTCTGGGAGTAGTAGTATGCTGTGTAAAATCCATTGTATTTCTATGGTGTGTAGACTATAGAGAGATAGTAATGGTGTTTTTTTGTAGGCACTAACTATGCCAAGATTCATTGGACAAGGCATATGAGGAAAATGAATGCTGTTTTTGGATGGGTTTTGGATAAACTCTGAAAATAAGATCTGTGGTAAACAAAGGATAAGGAGGTGTTAACCTCAGACCTTATTTTCTGCGTTTATTCCAAAACCCCTTTTTTCCCCCAACCGTTTTTCCAATAGGGATGGCTGAAAGAAACCAGATGTAACTTGTTTCCAGGTTTTAGGACTACAAGCTGCCGAGGTCTATTGCAATATAGAAGTTTCAGAAATTAGCTTTAAATGTTTTTTATGTAGTTTTGGAACTAAACTATTAATTTAATGTATTAAATTATTTAGCTGTAATGAATCATAGTTCTAACGAATGTCATTTTACCAAAATTATAGCCATAGATTTGCAAATGAACCCTAATATGTATAAAATCACATTTTAAAACAATTTTGATGTCATTGTAAAATTATTTTGTCTGCTCTGAGTCTCAAATATGGTTTTGCATGAGGAAAATGTAAGATATTCTTCTGTTATTTAATATGGTGTTTTTTATTTTTCCCCAAAAATGTAATATAGGATAGAATATATTTTAGTTCTTCTACCAGTTATCAGTATATTGTTCAATGTTGAAAAAATAAAGCCCAGTGGTTTTCTTTTTTTTTTGCTGTGGCATCTTTTGGTATCGAGTATCGTTTTGGTTTTGAGTATTGTTACGGTATCATGTATCGTAATACTAAACCTGGTATCGGTATTGATGTAAAAAATCTGGTATCGTGACAACACTACTATAAACTAAATATAACCGCACCAAAGGTTCCAGACATGCAGTTCATTACATGCGTTATTGTTAGACGATTGCAAGCAAACTTGGCACTTGGTAAAGTTGAAATCATCCTGTGAGAGAGTTTGTCACATTAACGATGTACCATTGTTGCAGCACAGCCATTTTGAAAAGTAACTTTTTAACGCACTCAGTTATATGTTCCGTACCTTTTCATAACGAATTCTGCTCAAACTCATAGGTCCTACATGAGGAAGTGGCCATACCTGGAAGTGACCTCAATCTGGTTTACCTGAGCTCCCGCACGTCCGGCTACAAGCCCATCCTCAAGGTCCTCATGACCCAGGAACGACTCCCATTCGGACTCATGAAGGTCCATCTAATGATTGCTGTCATGGGCAGACTGTTCCAGAAATCATTCCCTGCTTTTCCCGACCTCTCGTACACCTTTGTCTGGGACAAGACAGACGCCTACAACCAGAAGGTCTACGGCTTGTCAGAGGCTGTAGGTGAGTTCCCAACGATGATCAAACACAGCTGTATGGAGATGTTATGTAAACATCGTCTGATCGTGGTGTCAGGTCCTAGTGTAGTCTAGGAGGTTGAACTTTGGATGAAATCCTGGCATTGATATCCTTTGAATTTCCTGATTGTTTTTGCAGTCAGAGGCATCATTGTTTTGTAATATGGTATAACAGCTGGTGTGAAAAATATCAAGGAGAAATCCCAGACGGCTGCATTTCTGAAGGGCACTACTCTGCTGACTTAGTTTTTTTGCATGTGTAATTACTCACTAGTTGAACCATGGGAAAATGATTTATTTTTAACGTCATGCCCACGCTGTTGTATTTTGGTCCATAAATTAATTCATTTTGATAAAAATCACCCACATATTATTTCAGGTAATATGGTAATTTGACATCCAGATGCACTGTGAGCTAGCAGTATCTCAGACTTTATATGCTTGTAATGCCTATTGGCATACTAGTAAACACTCATCTGAGAGTATACCTCATTCCTAGAGAGAAGATTCTACAATCATTAAGAGATTTTACAAGTTTTCAGGCTTTTCTTTACACAGTACAAGCCTCATCATTTTTTTTAACAGATATTGATAGAGTCATTATATACCATTGTTGTTTCCAGTGTCTGTGGGATATGAGTATGAATCATGTCTAGATATGATCCTCTGGGAGAAGAGGACGGCCATTTTACAAGGTTATGAACTGGATGCCTCTAACATGGGGGGATGGATGCTGGACAAGCACCATGTATTGGACATTCAAAATGGTAAGACTTTTTTTTACACTGATCAATGACGATGCTGTGTGTGTGTGTGTTTGTGAGTGCGTGCGTGCGTGCGGTGGTAGGATGGAAGCTTCAGGAGGTCTCTAATCTTAAATACAGCATTAAATACTCAGATGAAGATTAAATATGGTTCATCATACCATTTTCAGATAATAGAGGAGAGTTTTGACAGGTCGATCATTCATATTAATGATGGAATAAATCAGATACAATGACCCGGGGTGCAGAGCTCCCATCCTACTCAGCGATTCCACCCTACTCGGCTGTTTTGCAACAAGATGGCATTTGCGGGCCAAGAGGGGATACATTTATCTGTAAAGAAGTTACTGAAACCTATACTGTAGTTCTTAGCTTTTTATCATCCACACCACTCTTTTGAATGAGTGTAAGAATAAAACTCCAAACAGACAAAAAAACATACTGCATGATCAGGGCCCTGTTGCATAAAACATCTTAAGTTAATTTTCCCCTTATCTTTTCCCTTAACTTGAAGTCAGTTCCACTAAACATTTCAAGCGAATACCACCCTTAAATTAAGTGAAAAGTTTAAGGGTACCCATGAGGTCCCTTAAGTGCTTCGTTAATATGGATATGAATGTAAAAAGCATTTGTAAAGGTGAATGTTACTTTCCTCTGCCCTAGTTTCAAAAGTAAAACATCCACCAGCTAGCTAGCTAGGTAGCTAAACAATGGAAGGTACACAATCCACGTCTACAAAACTAGCTGGCTAACTAGCTACCTACTCTGCAAGGTAGCTTGACGTACTAGAAAGTAATAGAAACAAGTTGAGAAAAAAGTAACTAAAATAAATGTTTTATTATCTCTGAATCAATTTGTTTCTCCTGTCTTGAATGTAGAAGTTCTATTTTGGGATCTCCCAAAATAAATGGGATCTCTTTGAGGAGACCTTCAATCAGGTTGTATCCATGGTAACCAGAGACTCTTTTGCCATAGGCTACATGACCATAAAACCCTTAAATTATGCCCTTACCTAAGGCAATGTTTGAGATGCTCTATTCAACACCCTTAAACAATTCCCTTATTTAAGGGAAAATTATTCATTAAGGTAAACCCTTAAGGGAAACACTTAAGATGTTTTATGCTACTGAGCCCAGTGCTTTAAAGTGTGACCACTTTGGTCGCTTATGCTCCAAAATATTTTGCTGTGCGAACCTGACCGTTTATTTTGGGAGCACCTTGGACCTAGAAAAATTATAACTCCGATAATCATTGTTGTAATGATTGAGCTTGAGCCATAGAGAAACAAGTGAGTGCAGATTCTTTACTGTCATGTTTATAGCATTACTACAGCAAAAACTGATTGTTTCTAGCCCAACAGGTTAAAAGATATGACCCATTTTACCGGTGCAATTTTTTATTTATTCCTGTCTTGAATTGGCTATACAAGGGAGTTTTGTCAACAAATTGGCTATACATTCATAAACAATTTTGCGGGCTGTTCCAAAACCACTCTCGGGCATTTTCTTTACACCTTGGTCAGTCATGTAATCTCATTAGCTAGCTACCAACCTGTACTCAACCCTGCACTTTAGAAACTACTGTCCTATGTACATAGTCATTGAACACTGGTCACTTTAAACATTTTACATACTGCTTTAACCACTTCATATGTATATACTGTATTCTAGTCAAGGCTCATCCCATATAACTCGTGCTGTATGCACCATTTCTATTCATATAATATCCATAATGTCTATACACCATTATATACAAACAGTGCCTTCAGAAAGTATTCACACCTCGTGTTGGTGGAATAATGTTTTTCTAACTTTTACAAATTAATTAAAAATGAAAAGCTGAAATGTCTTGAGTAAAAAAAGATTCAATCCCTTTGTTATGAAAAGCATAGATATGTTCAGGATTAAAAATGTGCTTAACAAGTCGCATAATAAGTTGCATGGACTCACTCTGTGTGCAATAGTAGTGTTTACCATGATTTTTGAATGACTACCTCAAATCTGTACCCCACACATGCATTTATCTGTAAGGTCCCTCAGTCAAGCAGTGAATTTCAAAATTTCTAATTCAACCACAAAGACCCGGGTGGTTTTCCAATGCGTCAAAGTAGGGCGCCTTTTGGTATATGTGTAAAAAAACAAAAAACAGACAAGTTCTTCAGCTTGCAAGCCACCCCCTTTTTCCTTCAAACATAATGATGGTCATTATGACAAAACAGTTATATTTTTGTTTCAGCAGAGCAGAGGACATTTATCCAAAAAGTACAATCTTTGTCCCCATGTGCAGCTGCAAACCGTAGTCTGGCTTTTTTATGACGGTTATGGAGCAGTAGCTTCTTCCTTGCTGAGCGGCCTTTCAGGTTATGTTGATATTGGACTTGTTTTACTGTGGATATAGATAATGTTGTACCCGTTTCCTACAGCATCTTCACAGGGTTCTTTGCTGTTGTTCTGGGATTGAATTGCACTTTTCGCACCAAAGTACGTTCATCTCTAGGAGACAGAATGTGTCTCCTTCCTCAGCGTTCTGACGGCTGCGTGGTCCGATGGTGTTTGTACTTGCGTACTATTGTTTGTACAGACGAACATGGTACCTTCAGGCGTTTGAAAATTGCTCCCGAGGATGAACCAGAATTTTATTTCTGATGTCTTGGCTGATTTCTTTAGATTTTTAAAATGAGTTTTAATGACTCCAACCTAAGTGTATGTAAACTTCCAACTACAACTGTATATATCTTCTTTTTTTTCATTTTGCAGACACTCTTATCCAGAGAGACTTACAGTAGTCTGTGGGTACCCCTTGGGTATCAAACACACAACCGTGGTGTTGCAAGCACCATGCTCTACCAACTGAGCTACATGGGTATCAATGTACAAACATCTGCTCAATATGCAGTAGTTCTGGTAGCAAAAACCCCTCAGCTATTATACAAAACTGGGTTCCCTTAACAGATTATTGCTCACAGAATTCTTCAGGAAATGTTTTATAGAACTAGTGTACAGAAGTCAATCTGCGTCTTTTGTGTTTACCCCAAGATGCTATGTGTTTTCCTGGATGTTCGTTAAACATAAAAAAATAACTGATATTTAGCTGAACCAAATCTGTCAAAAACATCTAGCACACAAAGTTTTGCAAAGAGCGTTGAAAAAGAACATTGAGAACTGTTCCAGCTTGACTGCTGCCAGAGCATTGTGTTTCATCCCACCTGTCTCAGGGTAAAGCTAGCTCGTCTCAAAGCCTTCACACAGCAGCGCCAGCGCACAGTGGGGGGGATCGCTGTCTCTAGATGTGAAGCTTCATGATCAACAGATGTGTAGATGCGATATGCATTTCATCTTCGGCATATGATATGCAAATACGTATTGTGTCCTGCATTAGCTTGGGTATCAATGTGCATTTGTCTGGATGTATTATGTTTATTAGGGATGAGGTAGCATTGTTTTGGCAGATTTGTGTAGTTTGATATTGATTACATGAATGACTGAAATGAAGGACACATGCAGATACAGATGGTGTCTTACTTGTCTTTACTATCAGGACTCCAAAAAGGGTTCAGTTTCCTTTTCTTTCTTTCTAACCTTTCAAATATGTTAAGAAATTTGCTTTAATGAGGAAAGGTGAAAAATATTTAACTTTTCATTTCACAATCCCGTTAGTTTCACCCACAGATAGTATGTCAAGTGGGTGAAATAATTGACGGTTTCCCAGTCAACAGACCCTTAGATGTCAGAGGCACAACATGCCATGTCATGATGGCATTACAGTGAAAAGTGTGTACCTTATGTAATTGTGTATGCCTTTTACAATGTATTAATATTTTAATATACTGTATCTTGTCGGCCTTGTTTGTAGGCATGAGATATTTCACATAGTCATGCGGATTAGTTTTGTATTTGCATTTGTATTTATTAAGAATCCCCATTATCTGCTGCCAAGGCAGCATCTACTCTTCCTGGGGTCCAGCAGCATTTTTATTTGATTTATTTCACCTTTATTTAACCAGGTAGGCTAGTTGAGAACAAGTTCTCATTTACAACTGCGACCTGGAGGCAGTTATATTAAGGCAGTTATATACAGTTTAAAATATTACATGACATTACATAACAATTTACCCAATACATTTATTGTGTTCCCTCAAGCCACTACTCCACTATCACATATTTACAATACAACATCCATGTGTACGTGTGTGTAGAATGCGTGTCTTATCATGCGTGTGTGTCTATGCCTATGTGTGTTTCTTCACAGTCCCCGCTGTTCCATAAGATGTATTTTTTTCTGTTTTTTAAAATCTGATTCTACTGCTTGTATCAGTTACCTGATGTGGAGTAGAGCTCAATGTAGCCATGGCTCTATGTAGTACTCTGCAGCTCCCATAGTCTGTTCTTGGGGCTTGTGAAGAGACCTTTGGTGGGATGTCTTGTGGGGTATACATGGGTGTCCGAGCTGTGTGCTAGTAGTTTAAACAGACACCTCGGTACATTCAGCATGTCAACACTTCTTACAAAAACAAGTAGTGATGAACTCAATCTTTCCTCCACTTTGAGCAATGAGATATTTACATGCATATAATTAATGTTAGCTCTCCATGTACATTGAAGGGCCAGCGGTGCTGCCCTGTTCTGAGCTAAATTGTAATTTTCCGAGGTCCCTCTTTGTGGCACTTGACCACACGACTGAACAGTCCAGTTGATACAAAACTATAGCCTGTACGTATGTAGTGTTATTAAAAAGGCAGAGCAGCGCTTTATTATGGACAGACTTCTCCCCATATTAGCTGCTGTTGTATCACTATGTTTTGACCATGACAGTTTACAATCCAGGGTTACTCCAAGCAGTTTAGTCACCTCAATTTGCTCAATTGACACATTATTTATTACAAGATTTAGTTGAGGTTTAGGGTTTAGTGAATGATTTGTCTCAACTATTTAGGACTACATTTTTCCTTGCCACCCATTCTGAAACTAACTGCAGCTCTTTGTTAATTGTTGCAGTGATTTCACTTGTTATTGTAGCTGACATGTATAGTGTTGAGTCATCCGCATACATAGACACACTGGCTTTAGTCAAGGCCAGTGGCATGTCATTAGTAAAAATAAAAAATAAAACAATTCAAGGGGCCTAGACAGCTGCCCTAGGGAATTCCTGATTCTACCTGGATTAAGTTGGAGAAGCATCCACTAAAGAACACGGATGTGTTCTGTTAGACAGTTAAGTCTTTATCCATAATATAGCATGATATAGCATCAGCAGACTGTGATCGAAAATGTCAAAAGTCACACTGATGTCTAACAAAACAGATCCCACAATGTTTTCATCATAAATTTCTCTCAGCTAATCATCAGTCATTTGTGTAAGTGCCATGCTTGTTGTCCTTTCCTATAAACATGCTGAAAGTTTGTTGTCAATTTGTTTACAGTAAAATAGCATTGTATCTGGTCAAACACCATTTTCTTCAAAAGTTTACTAAGGGTTGGTAACAGGCTGATTGGTCGGCTATTTGAGCCAGTAAAGCCAGGGGGCTTTACTATTCTTGGGTAGTAGAATTAGTTTTGCTTCCCTCCAGGCCTGAGGGCACACACGTTCTAGCAGGCTTAGATTGAAGGTATAACAAATAGGAGTGGCAATATCATCTGCTATTAGCCTCAGTAATTTTCCACCCAAGTTGTCAGACCCTGGTGGCTTGCCATTGTTGGTTGTTCACTTCTTTCACACTCACTTCACGGATTTCAGAGTTAGAATGCTTGTCTTTCATAACTTGATAAGTTATATTTGTATGTGTGGTGTCAGCGTTTGTTTCTGTCATGCCCAAGTTTGCTAATCTTCCCAATGAAAAAAATTATTAAAGTAGCTTGTGATCTGATTCAATGAATGATGAAGCTTAGTTTGCCTTTTTGCCCAAAATGTAATTATTTATGTAATTTATCTATGTTCCATAGTGTAGTTTCTTCTTCTTTTTATTCAGTTTAGTCACATGATTTCTCAATTTGCAATATGTTTCTGAATCTGTTGTGCAGCCAGACTTATTTTCCATTCCTTTTGTTACGGTTTTCTTCCGTCGAAGGAGAGTCGGACCAAAATGCAGCGTGGTAATTTTCATACATGTTTAATAATGATGAAAAACGAACAATACAAAAACAACAAACGGAATGTGAAAACCTATACAGCCTATCTGGTGACAACAAACACAGAGACAGGAACAATCACCCACAAAACACTCAAAGAATATGGCTGCCTAAATATGGTTCCCAATCATAGACAACGATAATCATCTGCCTCTAATTGAGAACCAATTCAGACAGCCATAGACTACGCTAGAAAACCCCACTAAGCCACAATCCCAAAAACCTACGAAAAACGCCAATACATAAACACACCACAAAATAAACCCATGTCACACCCTGGCCTGAACAAATAAATAAAGAAAACACAAAATACTAAGACCAGGGCGTGACAGAACCCCCCCCCCCCAAGGTGCGGACTCCCGGCCGCACACCTAAACCCATAGGGGAGGGTCCGGGTGGGCGTCTGTCCACGGTGGCGGCTCCGGCTCAGGACGTGGACCCCACTCCAACCAAGTCTTAGTCCCCTTGTAACGAGTCCTTTGATTGGCGACCCTTGCCGCCGACCTTGTCCTAGTAAACCTCACCACGGACCCCACTGGACTGAGGGGAAGCTCGGGACTGAGGGGTAGCTCGGGACTGAGGGGTAGCTCGGGACTGAGGGGTAGCTCGGGACTGAGGGGAAGCTCAGCACTGAGGGGAAGCCCAGTACTGAGAGGAAGCCCAGTACTGAGAGGAAGCCTAGTACCGAGAGGAAGCCCAGTACTGAGAGGAAGCTCAGGCAGGTAGTTGGCTCTGGCAGATCCTGGCTGGCTGGTGGTTCCGGCAGATCCTGGCTGACTGGCGGATCCTGGCTGAATGGCGTATCCTGGCTGAATGGCGGATTCTGGCTGAATGGCGGATCTGGAAGATCCTGGTCGACTGGCGGATCCAGGCTGACTGGCAGATCTGGAAGATCCTGGCTGACTGGCGGATCTGGAAGATCATGGCTGACTGGCGGATCCTGGCTGACTGGCAGCTCTGGCTGCTCCATGCAGACTGGCAGCTCTGGCTGCTCCATGCAGACTGGCAGCTCTGGCTGCTCCATGCAGACTGGCAGCTCTGGCTGCTCCATGCAGACTGGCAGCTCTGGCTGCTCCATGCAGACTGGCAGCTCTGGCTGTTCCATGCAGACTGGCAGCTCTGGCTGCTCCATGCAGACTGGCAGCTCTGGCTGCTCCATGCAGACTGGCAGCTCTGGCTGCTCCATGCAGACTGGCAGCTCTGGCTGCTCCATGCAGACTGGCAACTCTGGCTGCGCTGAACAGGCAGGAGACTCCGGCAGCGCTGGAGAGGAGGAAGGCTCTCACAGCGCTAAACAGGCGGGAGACTCCGGCAGCGCTGGAGAGGAGGAAGGCTCTGACAGCGCTAGACAGGCGGGAGACTCCGGCAGCGCTGGAGAGGAGGAAGGCTCTGACAGCGCTAGACAGGCGGGAGACTCCGGCAGCGCTGGAGAGGAGGAAGGTTCTGGCAGCGCTGAACAGGCGAGGCACACTGAAGGCCTGGTGCGTGGTGCTGGCACTGGTGGTACTGGGCCGAGAACACGCACAGGAAGCCTGGTGCGGGGAGCTGCCACCGGAGGACTGGTGTGTGAAGGTGGCACAGGATGGACCGGACCGTGAAGGTGTACTGGAGAGCCTGAGAGCAGGGCTGGCACAGGACGTGCAAGGCTAGGTAGGTACACAGGAGGCCTAGTGCGTAAGGCTGGCACAATCTTCACCAGCCGACTAACATGCACCTCAGGACGTGTATGGAGCGCTGACCCAGGTGCCATCAAATCCCCGACACGCTCCGTCGGACGAATATCGTACCTAAAGCACCAAACTAGCAACTCCCTCATAACTCTCTCCTCCACTTTCCCCATTAACTCCTTCACAGTCTCTGCTTCACTCACCTCCAACACCGGCTCTGGTTCTGGTCTCCTCCTTGGCTCCTCACGATTAACAGGGGGAGTTGGCTCAGGTCTGAACCCTGACTCTGCCACACTCTCCCTGAGCCCCCCCCCCAATACATTTTTGGGGCTGACTCTCGGGCTTCCATCCGCGTCGCCGTGATGCCTCCTCATACCAGCGCCTCTCCGCTTTCGCCGCGAAGCGGCGATATTCTCCAGGCTGTGCCCAGGGTCCTTTTCCGTCCAATATCTCCTCCCAAGTCCAGAAATCCTGTGATCGCTGCTCCTCACGATAAACAGGGGGAGTTGGCTCAGGTCTGAACCCTGACTCTGCCACACTCTCCCTGAGCCCCCACCCAAGAAATTTTTGGGGCTGACTCGGAATGTGAAAACCTATACAGCCTATCTGGTGACAACAAACACAGAGACAGGAACAATCACCCACGAAACACTCAAAGAATATGGCTGCCTAAATATGGTTCCCAATCAGAGACAACAATAATCACCTGCCTCTAATTGAGAACCAATTCAGACAGCCATAGACTATGCTAGAAAACCCCACTAAGCCACAATCCCAAAACCTACGAAAAACCCCAATACATAAACACACCACAAAATAAACCCATGTCACACCCTGGCCTGACCAAATAAAGAAAGAAAACACAAAATACTAAGACCAGGGCGTGACACCTTTTGCCTCATCCTTCTCAACCATACACTTTTTCAAATCTTCATCAATTCACAATGATTTAAAAGTTTTTACAGAAAGTTTCTTAATGAGTGCATGCTTATTAGTAACTGGAATAAGCAATTTCATAAATGTGTCATGTGCAGTGTCTGGTTGCAGGTTGAGGCCCTTAACAAATTCAGTCTGATAAATAAATATCACAACTGTATTTTCACAACTAGCAATGTATTACCTCCCTAATGCTGTACATTTCATATTCTTTGATAAAACATGCAAGTTGTGCTCCGCTATAGTCACACTCCTGACGAAGCTACATTGTATGGTATCAGTCATTCTCCTGGTGACTCCAGATGTAGCTATATAGTATCAGTTCTTCTCCTCCTGGTGACTCCAGACAGCTATATAGTATCAGTCCTTCTCCTCCTGGTGACTCCAGACGTAGCTATATAGTTTCAGTCCTTCTCCTCCTGGTGACTCCAGACATAGCTATTTAGTATCAGTCCTTCTCCTCCTGGTGACTCCAGACGTAGCTATATAGTATCAGTCCTTCTCCTCCTGGTGACTCCAGACATAGCTATATAGTATCAGCCCTTCTCCTCCTGGTGACTCCAGAAATAGCTACAGTTGATGTCGGAAGTTTATATACACTTAGGTTGGAGTCATTAACTTGTTTTTCAACCACTCCACAAATGTATTGTTAACAAACTATAGTTTTGGCAAGTCAGTTAAACATCTACTTTGTGCATGACACAAGTAATTGTTCCAACAATTGTTTACAGACAGATTATATCACTTATAATTCACTGTATAACAATTCCAGTAGGTCAGAAATGTACATACACTAAGTTGACTGTGCCTTTAAACAGCTTGGAAAATTTAAAAAAAATGATGTCATGGCTTTAGAAGCTTCTGCTAGGCAAATTGACATCATTTGAGTCAATTGGAGATGTACCTGTGGATGTATTTCAAGGCCTACCTTCAAACTCAGTGCCTCTTTGCTTGACATCATGGGAAAATCAAAAGAAATCAGCCAAGACCCCAGAAAACAATTGTAGACCTCCACAAGTCTGGGTCATCCTTGGGAGCAATTTCCAAACACCTGAAGATACCACGTTCATCTGTACAAACAATAGTACGCAGCCGTCATACCGCTCATGAAGGAGATGCTTTCTGTCTCCTTGAGATGAACGTACTTTGGTGCGAAAAGTGCAATTCAATCCCAGAACAACAGCAAAAGACCTTGTGAAGATGCTGGAGGAAACGGGTACAAAAGTATATTTATCCACAGTAAAACGAGTCCTATATCGACATAACCAGCAAGGAAAAAGCCACTGCTCCAAAACTGCCATAAAAAAGCCAGACTACGGTTTGCAGCTGCACATGGGGACAAAGATTGTACTTTTTGAAGAAATGTCCTCTGGTCTGCTGAAACAAAAATAGAACTGTTTGGCCATAATGACCATCCTTATGTTTGGAGGAAAATGGTGAAGACTTGCAAGCCGAAGAACTCCATCCCAACCGTGACGCAAGGGGGTGGCAGCATCATGTTGTGGGGGTGCTTTGCTGTAGGAGGGACTGGTGCACTTCACAAAATCGTTGGCACCATGAGGCAGGAAAATTATGTGGATATATTGAAGCAAAATCTCAAGACATCAGTCAGGAAGTTAAAGCTTGGTCGCAAATGGGTCTTCCAAATGGACAATGACCCCAAGCATACTTCCAAAGTTGTGGCAAAATGGCTTAAGGACAACCAAGTCAAGGTATTGGAGTGGCCATCACAAAGCCCTTACCTCAAACCTATCAAACATTTGTCGGCAGAACTAAAAAAGTGTGTGCGAGCAATGAGGCCTAACTGGTGATCCTAACTGACCTAAGACAGGGAACTTTTACTCAGATTAAATGTCAGGAATTGTGAAAAACTGAGTTTAAATGTGTTTGGCTAAGGTGTATGTAAACTTCCGACTTCAATTGTATGTGGTATGAATCCTTCTCCTCCTGATGAATCCAGACATAGCTATATAGTATCAGTTCTTCTCTTTCCTTGTGACTCCAGACATAGCTATATAGTATCAGTTATTCTCTTTCCTTGTGACTCCAGACATAGCTATATAGTATCAGTTCTTCTCTTTCCTGGTGACTCCAGACATAGCTATATAGTATCAGTTCTTCTCTTTCCTTGTGACTCCAGACATAGCTATATAGTATCAGTTCTTCTCTTTCCTGGTGACTCCAGACATAGCTATATAGTATCAGTTCTTCTCTTTCCTGGTGACTCCAGACATATCTATATAGTATCAGTTCTTCTCTTTCCTGGTGACTCCAGACATATCTATATAGTATCAGTCCTTCTCCTGGAGACTCCAGACATAGCTATATAGTATCAGTTCATCTCTTTCCTGGTGACTACAAACATAGCTATATAGTATCAGTCCTTCTCCTCCTGGTGACTGTCTCCATTTTCCCCTTGCCTTCCCTGTCTGAGGAGTCTACTGTGATCTAGTTAAGAGTGTTCCTCTCCTCCTCTGGCGAGGACTCTTAAGTCTTTCTCTCGCTCTTCTCTGGGGCCTGTCTAACTAGATAAGGCCTGTGCTGTAGCTATGCTCCCTCTACACCTCTTCCCCCCTTCTCCCTCCCTCCTTCCCTCCATCTCTGCTGCAAAGTGGCTACATGCCCTCTGTTAAAGCAAGGCTGTTGAGCCCTACAAACATGTTCAGATGTTCAGTGGCCTTAGCCTGGGTACAGTGACAGTATTGTAGCTCTGTCAGACAGATTCTGTCAGAGAGAGAGGAACTGTAAAGTGGGTGGGACCGTTAATGTGTGTGCTAGATAGAAGGTGGGTAAAATGTATGTGCGTATTTTATTAATTACATTAGACTTTCTAATGGCTTATGGGAAGACATATCTGTGATTGAAGTGACTGTGATATGTGGTTGTCCTACCTAGCTATCTTTAGATGAATACAGTAACATGGATGCTCTGAATAAGGGCGTCTGCTAAATGACTCAAATGTAAACATGTAAGTGTAAATGTAGGGTGCTGGGGGCAGGCTGCCAAATTTACCTAATCATTAAATTAATATTTTTAGAAAATATTTAATCTTACTTTTTAGTAAGGTGTGATGTTTCAAGCTTTTTATACTGTACTCTGTATTGGATATGTAAAAAAGATACTCTCATTGGGACTTGGTGTAATTAGGGTAAATTCAGCATTATGATAGTGAAGGTAATGTGTGACATCTTGTGCTGGTTATTCCATAATTACTTGGTTATTACTTTGGAATAGGGCTATCGGGAATACTTGCTTTCGAGTCAGCCCTCGTTCAACGTTAGATCACTCACATAGGATGTAGCTGAGCAGACAGATGGATCGCAGTGCAATTAAATCCCCAAGGTCATCCGTTTGATGGCGTCACACACAATGCCGTCCCTCGTACCCATTAATCTTTGTTAGCCGCACATTTGTAATGCTCTCTGTTACAAAGAAACGGAGCAGTGGGATTGTCTTGCCAGCGGTCTCCCTAGAGAAAGTCTTCATTTCAGTTCCCCCCCTTTTAATTAATCAATGAAAGGGACTAATCGGAGAGGGACAAACATACATTGAGATGTGCGGGGGTAATGTCAAGGGAACCGGCGGTGCTACACCGGGCGTTCAGTGCTGCCATCGATCTGGTAATGAGGAAGAGAGAGTGTCGGAATTCAAACGCGTTGCCAGGGTGTGAATAATTAAGTGCTCCCAGTATGCAATTCACCACTTTGATGTTTTTTCTTCTTTTTTTCTTTTGAAGTCTACTCCACCATATCCCTCCCCCCGAAAAAAAAAGAAGTTATATTTTCCCCTCGATCAAATATTTATCTGTAATGACTGATGAAGTTCATTTGAAGTTCCGTTACTTTTGCAAGGTATATTGTCTGCTGCGTTTGTCTAACCCTCCTCGCCATGACGTGGAGTACTGGGAGGAAATGGAAAAGGGTCCTGATTGATGAGTTTATGAATCCCACGAAACAGGTTCCTTACAAAAATTATGAGACATCGAAATATGCACATAGGTAGTCACTCTACCTATGTAAAGTTGTAAACAGCATATAACAAATTATTATAACAATTATTATAATTAGCACAGCTCAAAGTCATCATTCTCATCAATTACATAGAAACTATTCTCTATATTTTTCCTGTTTTTCAGGCATCCTCTACAAAGGCAGCGGTGAGAACCAGTTCATCTCGCTGCAGCCTCCCGTCATCTCTACAGTGATGGGGAACGGTCGGCGCCGCAGCATCTCGTGCCCCAGCTGCAATGGGCAGGCCCTGGGCAACAAGTTGCTGGCGCCAGTGGCCCTGGCGTGGGGCATCGACGGCAGCCTCTACGTGGGCGATTTCAACTACATCAGACGCATCTACCCATCGGGCAACGTCACCAGCGTCATGGAGCTCAGGCTAGTTCAGGTTCTGCATGGAATCATAATGGTGGTGCACGGTTGTTTTGTGCTGGCCCTTTGTCCCTTTAGCTCAGATATTGAGGCTTTGCATGGCTCTGTAATAGTGCACAACCTCTGACCTATTGGTTTAGACCTTTTGACCCTCGAATTAGAGATTGATTCTTTATTTCTTCTGAGGTAATAGTGCAAGGAGGTGGTGTTTAAGACAAAGTGGGTTGCATGGATGTGAAACTCACCCATAGCATGTTGGCTGGAGTACATACAAAGCAGCATGCTGCTCACAGAGTGACAGACTAGTCTCTGTTGGCAAAGATGGTTGGCTTTGAGCAGCATGTGTTGTTGTGTAGAAGGTTGTGAGTTCAAGCCCCACTGGAGGCAGATCAAAATGGTTAAATGTTACATGATCTTGAAAGGGTGGACATCTGATGTGTACAGTGGCTTGCGAAAGTATTCACCCCTCCCCCCTTGGCATTTTTCCTATTTTGTTGCCTTACATCCTGGAATTAAAATGGCTTTTTTGTGGGTTTGTATAATTTGATTAACACTACATGCCTACCACTTTGAAGATGCAAAATATTTTTTATTGTAAACAAGCAAGAAATAAGACAAAAAAACTCCAAACTTGAGCGTTCATAACTATTCAACCACCCAAAGTCAATACTTTGTAGACACCTTTTGCAGCTATTACAGCTGCAAGTCTCTTGGGGTATGTCTCTATAAGCTTGGCACATCTAGCCAGTGGGATTCTTCAAGGAAAAACTGCTCCAGCTCCTTCAAGTTGGATGGGTTCCGCTGGTGTACAGCAATCTTCAAGTCATACCACAGATTCTCAATTGGATTGAGGTCTGGGCTTTGACAAGGCCATTCCAAGAGATTTAAAGGTTTCCCCATAAACCACTCGAGTGTTGCTTTAGCAGTATGCTTAGGATCATTGTCCTGCTGGAAGGTGAACCTCCGTCCCAATCTCAAATCTCTGGAAGACTGAAACAGGTTTTCCTCAAGAATTTCCCTGTATTTAGCACCATCCATCATTCCTTCAATCTGACCAGTTTCCCAGTCCATGCTGCTGAAAAACCTCTCCACTGCATGATGCTGCCACCACCATGCTTCACTGTGGGAATGGTGTTCTCAGGGTGATGAGATGTGTTGGGTTTGCGCCAGACATAGCGTTTATCTTGATGGCCAAAAAGCTCAATTTTAGTCTCACCTGCCAGAGTACCTTCTTCCATATGTTTGTGGAGTCTCCCACATGCCTTTTGGTGAACACTTTAAGCAATGGCTTTTTTCTGTAAAGCCCAGCTCTGTGGAGTGTACGGCTTAAAGTGGTCCTATGGACAGATTCTCCAATCTCCGCTATGGAGCTTGGCAGCTCCTACAGGGTTATCTTTCGTCTCTTTGTTGCCCTTCTGATTAATGCCCTCCTTGCCTGGTCCTTGAGTTTTGTTGGGCGGCCCTCTCTTGGCAGGTTTGTTGTGGTGCCATATTCTTTCAATTTTTTAATAATGGATTTAATGGTGCTCTGTGGGATGTTCAAAGTTAAGGATATTTTTTTATAACCCAACCCTGATCAGTACTTCTCCACAACTTTGTCCCTGACCTGTTTGGAGAGCTCCTTGGTCTTCATGGGGCTGCTTGCTTGGTGGTGCCCCTTGCTTAGTGGTGTTGCAGACTATGGGGCCTTTCAGAACAGGTGTATATATTCTGAGATCATGTGACAGATCATGTGACACGTAGATTGCACACAGGTGGACTTTATTTAACTAATTATGTGGCTTCTGAAGGTAATTGGTTGCACCAGATCTTATTTAGGGGGTTCATAGCAAAGGGGGTGAATACATATGCACACACCACTTTTCCGTTGTTTTTAAAAAATTTCACTTCACCAACTTGGACTATTTTGTGTATGTCTATTACATGAAATCCAAATAAAAATCTATTCAAATTACAAGTTGTAATGCAACAAAATAGGTAAAATGCCAAGGGGGATGAATACTTTTGCAAGGCACTGTAGTGGTGTTATTTGAACTGTGATTCAGTGGTTTTCAGAGACTATCTTCACAATGCACAGGGTGGTCAGACACCTTTTAGAGTACTTGCACAGTATCAAATGTGATGGAATGGGAAAAAGGACAGATTTACTATTTACAGTGCATTCTGAAAGTATTCAGTCCCCTTGACTTTTTCCACATTTTGTTAAGTTACAGCCTTATTCTAAAATTGCTTAAACAGAAATGTTTGCTTATGTAAATACCTTATTTACATAAGTAGTCAGACCTTTGCTATGACACTCAGGTGCATCCTGTTTCCATGATTTGGAAAGGCACACACCTGTCTATATATGATCCCACAGTTGACAGTGCATGTCAGAGCAAATACCAAGCCATCAGGTTGAAGGAATTGTCCATAGAGCTCTGAGACAGGATGGTGTCAAAGCCCAGATCTGGGGAAGGTTACCAAAACATTTCTGAAGCATTGAAGGTCCCCAAGAACACAGTGGCCACCTTCATTCTTAATTGGAAGAAGTTTGGAACTGCCAAGACTCTTCTTAGAGCTGGCCGCCTGGCAAAACTGAGCAATCGGGGTAGGAGGGCTTTGGTCAGGGAGGTGACCAAGAACCCAGTAGTCACTCTAACAGAACTCCAGAGTTCCACTGTGGAGATGGGAGAACCTTCCAGAAGGACAACCGTCTCTGCAGCACTTCACCAATCAGGCCTTTATGGTAGAGTGGCCAGACGGAAGTCACTCTTCAGTAAAAGGCATATGACAGCCCACTTTGCCAAAAGGCACCTAAAGAACTCTCAGACCATGAAACAAGATTCTCTGGTCTGATGAAAACAAGATTGAACTCTTTGGCCTGAATGCCAAGCATCACATCTGGAGGAAACCATGCACCGACCCTACGGTGAAGAATTGGTGGTGGCAGCATCATGCTGTGGGGATGTTTTTCAAGAGCGGGGACTGGGAGATTATTCAGGGCCAAGGGAAAGATGAACGGAGCAAAGTACAGAGAGAACCTTGAACCTCCAGGGCGTTCAGGACCTCAGACTGGGGTGACGATTCACCTTCCAATAGGACAACGACCCTAAGCACACAGCCAAGACAACGCAGGAGTGGCTTTGGGACAAGTCTCTGAATGTCCTTGAGTGGCCCAGCCAGAGCCCGGACTTGAATCCGATCGAACATCTCTGGAGTGACCTGTAAATGGCTGTGCAGCGATGCTCCCCATCCAACCTGACAGAGCTTGAGAGGATCTGCAGAGAAGAATGGGAGAAACTCCCCCAAATACACGTGTGCCAAGCTTGTAGTCATACCCAGTAAGACTCAAGGTTGTAATCACTGCCAAAGGTGCTTCAACAAAGTACTGAGTAAAGGGTCTGAATACTTATTTAAACATGATATTTAAGTTCTCTTTTTAAGAAATTTGCAAAAAAATCTAAAAACCCATTTTTGCTTTGTCATTATGGGAAATTGTGTGTAGATTGACGAGGGTGGAAACAATTTAATCAATTGTAGAATAATGCTGTAACGTAACACAATGTGAAAAAATTCAAGGGGTCTGAATACTTTCCGAATGCACCATAATGTGGAATCTATACTATATCCTTTACAATTAGAGAAAGACTCCATGTCTTTTGCCATGTAATTGAGATGATTTAGGCTGATTTGCCAAGTTGGCCTCAATCACCAATAAGCTTCATTTTGCCAATTGGCAGACTCCGAAACAGCAGATGTTGATTAGAATGAAAGCTGTTTTACAGCCAGGGCTACTTACAACAAAGCTTATGAAATCTGTCTACCAAGAGGCTACAGTTGATGTGTCTATCTCTTACAATCAATTTGATGACCCTGGCCCACATATTGCAAACAACAGTGATTGCACTTCAGTCTTCAGTATAGAAGACATCCCCACAAATCACACAACATTCACAACCGCCTTGCCTGTTCATCATGTTTCAATACATTCTCTTATAGGTGCATGGAGAACGTTAAGCCAACATGATTGAATTGCTCGATATAAGAAATTGTTGTCTTTTCTTTCATTAATGTGATGACAATTATTTTATGAAATCAATTAACTACATTTAATAATTACGCAATTCAATTAATCATATAACAATTAATTAAGTAGTAATCTTGGGGCACCATGGAAAAAGTGTATTTAACGAGTTACTTTTTTCCGAATGAACTCTTAAAGATATAAAGATCTCTTACATTTCAGTCATCAGTCAGTGATTAAATTAATTGTTACCTTCTATCAGTCTCTTTCTGAATGTCGCAAAACTCTTGGATATCTGCACGAAACCTAGCATAAATGATGAATCAGCGATATACAAATTGGCTTAATTATTTATTTACTAACTAAATAATCACACAGAATTACATAAACACACAAACAGGATAACTTACACATTGATTACTACACAATGAAAAGTCCTTAGTGGACTAACCCGATATGATGGCTTGGTAGACAATGGAAAGGGGTGGGGACAGATAAAGTGCCGGAAAGACAGAATGGACCAACTACATACAGTTGATAACTATGCTCATGGAAATGCTAATAGTTTGCACACGAACGGCCGCTCATTCGAAAATAATTGCAATGTACATATTTACACTTGTATGTCTTGTCGTCTCTCTCTGTTGAAATTGCCCGTTCCATTTTCTTTGGAGAGTAATTCATTAGAAGTCTCTGGTTGTGTTCCGTCAGACGTACCAATGGTCATTTGATAGGGAAATGTTCAATGTCTTTCTCACGTCTTCGATTGAGTTTCTTAGACTATTTTACATATACAGCTGCAGACTGTGAATGTGAAGTCTTTAGTTTTGTAGATTTCTTAACCATTTGTAACGTATTCAGCTGGCGCTGCACGTAACTAGTCTTTAGGGTGGTAGCCATTTAAATTGCAACCATTTCAACATGTAGCTACAGCTCCATGCTCCCAAAAGGGCAAGTCATGACAAACTGTATAATGCATGTATTTACAGGTCACTGACAAATAAAGGAAATAGAGCTTCAATGCCCCTTGGCATAGATTCTATAAGTGTCTGGAGGGATGTGACACCATTCTTCCACAGGCAATTCCATAATTTGGTGTTTTGTTGATGGTGGTGGAAAACGCTGTCTCGGGCACCGTGCCAGAATCTCCCATAACTGTTCAAATGGGTTGAGATCTGGTGACTGAGACGGCCATGGCTAATGGTTTACATTGTTTTCATGCTCATCAAACCATTCAGTGACCACTCGTGCCCTGCGGAGGGGCGGTATTGTCATCCTATGTGGGCATAGCCATGGTAGACAAAATAATATCCTTCCCACCATTTTTATACATGGCTGAGGATTGCTTAATTTAAGGCTGCAATCCCGTTAACGGGATCGATATGACAACAGCCAGTGAAAGTGCAGGGCGGCAAATTCAAAACAACAGAAATCTCATAATTAAAATTCCTCAAACATACTGTTTTTCAAACATACCATTTTATACCGTTTTAAAGGTAATCTTGTCGTTAATCCCACCACAGTGTCCGATTTCAAATAGGCTTTACAGCGAAAGCACCACAAACGATTATGTTAGGTCACCACCAACTCACAGAAAAATTCAGCCATTTTTCCAGCCAAAGAGAGGAGTCACAAAAAGCACAAATATTGATATAATTAATCACTAACTTTTGATGATCTTCACCAGATGACACTCATAGGACTTCATGTAACACAATACATGTATGTTTTGTTTGATAAAATTCATATTTATATTTTAAAAATCTCAGTATACATTGGCACGTTACATTCCCTAGTTCCAAAAAGATCCGGTGAAATTGCAGAGAGCCACATCATTTTTTCAGAAATACTCATTATAAATGTCGATAAATACAATTGTTAGACATGGAAATATAGATATACAGTGGGGCAAAAAAGTATTTAGTCAGCCACCAATTGTGCACGTTCTCCCACTTAAAAAGATGAGAGAGGCCTGTAATTTTCATCATAGGTACACTTCAACTATGACAGACAAAATGAGAAAAAAAATCCAGAAAATCACATTGTAGGATTTTTAATGAATTTACAAATTATGGTGGAAAATAAGTATTTGGTCACCTACAAACAAGCAGGATTTCTGGCTCTCACAGACCTGTAACTTCTTCTTTAAGAGGCTCCTCTGTCCTTCACTCGTTACCTGTATTAATGGTACCTGTTTGAACTTGTTATCAGTATAAAAGACACCTGTCCACAACCTCAAACAGTCACACTCCAAACTCCACTATGGCCAAGACCAAAGAGCTGTCAAAGGACACCAGAAACAAAATTGTAGACCTGCACCAGGCTGGAAAGACTGAATATGCAATAGGTAAGCAGCTTGGTTTGAAGAAATCAACTGTGGGAGCAATTATTAGGAAATGGAAAACATACAAGACCACTGATAATCTCCCTCGATCTGGGGCTCCACGCAAGATCTCACCCCGTGGGGTCAAAATGATCACAAGAACGGTGAGCAAAAATCCCAGAACCACACGGGGGGACCCAGTGAATGACCTGCAGAGAGCTGGGACCAAAGTAACAAAGCCTACCATCAGTAACACACTACGCCGCCGGACTCAAATCCTGCAGTGCCAGATGTGTCCCCCTGCTTAAGCCAGTACATGTCCAGGCCCGTCTGAAGTTTGCTAGAGAGCATTTGGATGATCCAGAAGAAGATTGGGAGAATGTCATATGGTCAGATGAAACCAAAATAGAACTTTTTGGTAAAAACTCAACTCGTCGTGTTTGGAGGACAAAGAATGCTGAGGTGCATCCAAAGAACACCATACCTACTGTGAAGCATGGTGCTGGAAACTTCATGCTTTGGGGTTGTTTTTCTGCAAAGGGACCAGGACGACTGATCCGTGTAAAGGAAAGAATGAATGGGGCCATGTATCGTGAGATTTTGAGTGAAAACCTCCTTCCATCAGCAAGGGCATTGAAGATGAAACGTGGCTGGGTCTTTCAGCATGACAATGATCCCAAACACACCGCCCGGGCAACGAAGGAGTGGCTTCGTAAGAAGCATTTCAAGGTCCTGGAGTGGCCTAGCCAGTCTCCAGATCTCAACCCCATAGAATTCTTTTGGAGGGAGTTGAAAGTCTGTGTTGGCCAGCAACAGCCCCAAAACATCACTGCTCTAGAGGAGATCTGCATGGAGGAATGGGCCAAAATACCAGCAAGTGTGTGAAAACCTTGTGAAGACTTCCAGAAAACCTTTGACCTCTGTCATTGCCCACAAAGGGTATATAACAAAGTATTGAGATAAACTTTTGTTATTGACCAAATACTTATTTTCCACCATAATTTGCAAATAAATTCATAAAAAATCCTACAATGTGATTTTCTGGATTTTTTTCTTCTCATTTTGTCTGTCATAGTTGAAGTGTACCTATGATGAAAATTACAGGCCTCTCTCATCTTTTTAAGTGGGAGAACTTGCACAATTGGTGGCTGACTAAATACTTTTTTGCCCCACTGTACCTGATCTAAGTGATTGATAGTTGGTATTCAGCAGTCATAAAAGTATTCCTTATTTACTTTGAAGAACTTCTAAAATAGTGATTTTGTCAGACAGTATAGGCAGCAGCTCTATAGAGATGATGACTTGGAATAAAATAATAGTCATCAAATAAAACAAATGTAATATACACATAAACTGAAATATTTTAGTATAATAATATTAGTAAATATTAAAGTAAAGCAATGTAAATAAATGATGCTTAATAAATGATAAGCGGTAATGTCAGACACTACCATTATTGGATTTGAATTAATTGTGAGAATGCATTAAACACAACAGTGTTGCTACGGCATTTAATGTTTAAAAAAATAATAATTGAAATTGAAAACGGTTGTCCTTGTTTAAATAATCGAACCGAAACTGATTTGACCTCAAAAAGAATGAATCGCTCAGCACTATTGGTGATTTGAATGGAGAAAAAAGCAGTGGTGTATTGGCCCAATGCATTCCCTTGTGGGGGAGTTTTTTATATTGTCCCCTCTGTGAGTTATGGGTGTAGGGTTTAACTCTACAGCATATATTCTCCCCTCGGAGAGTTATGGGTGCAGGGTTTAACTCCAAGACATAGTCACTCCTCCTTTTTCCCCTTCTCCTTTCTGCACAACAAATCTTCATTGTCTGCTCCTTTTTTATGGTGTTTTTCTTAGACCTTTAAGTCACACACTTTTACGGTCTCTCTTTGTCTTTCTCTTCTCTGCTTCCTTCCTTTCTTCCCGCCCTAAGAAATAAAGATTTTAGACACAGGTAGGTGTATGATGGTGCTATTCTGTCACTGTCTTTCTGTGTGTTAAGAATGAATGTATTTTTTATGAACATATGTTTATGGTAAATTGATAAGCCATTAAGGCATCATTTAATCATCTGGGTTGGCTCATAAAGGTGTCCAGTTTTATAACCACACTCTCTAATGTAACATGACTTTTTTTCACTGTGTTTAATGCATTCTCACATTTATTTTAACACACTCACATTATTCCATTCATAAGTGTCAAAGGCTTACAGTATTGACTAATGTACCATTAAACATAAGAACACTTACTGGGGCTATCTTCATAGCCAGACAGTTAAACAAGTTCTAACCACATTCAACAGCTTATGTTTCAGGCTTATCATTGGCCTCCGAGCACACAGATGAGTTGTGTCTTCCTCAGTTGGAAAGAGTTGACCTTTTGATATGTCAATGTGCAATGTGTCATTTAGTCATGTAAGAGGATTATGGGTAACTGGCTTAAAACATTTTTTATGTAATTGCCTTTGACAAAAGATAAAAATTCAACAGTCAATACTACTATACTTGCTGTATGTTGGTGGCATATAGCGCCCTACATAGAAAATGATTCATTCTGTTCTTACATTGGATGATTTTTTCATAATAGCAGCAAGCCTTGAAGACATCTCTCCTAACTCATTCTGAAGGAGCCCGACACATTTTGAGGCATTTAAAATGAATGCAAATGAGCATAACCTGACGAAATGCCATTCAGTTGTTGACTGTCATTAACATAAACACTTCATTCTATATTTACTACAGGCTTCCCTGTGCAGGGGAGTGATGACGGTTAAAATAATCTGACACACTTGATGTTGTCGCTGCCGCTTTGTCATACTCAAACCCACTCCAGTCATATCCTGTTAAATTCTCTGACTCTTTTCCTTGACTATCAAACCTATTCCCCACCCGTTTGTTATGCAAAAATACTCACAAGCTTAATTGGGCATTCACAATGACAAAGTCACAAACAGATACAGAGGCTCCTTTTTCTGGGGTCATTATCATTCTCAATGTCAAATGATCTTTCTGTTATTTAGGAAAAACACCTTTAAATTCAACAAGGAAAACATGTAAAGCGTTGATTATTTTTGGATTGTTCATAAAAACAACTTTTAAACAAGTTTATTTTGAGATTGTTCATATTGCAGCAATCACAGTAACCACCATTATTTCCTCAATCCTAGTAACAACCCTGCTCACCGCTATTACCTGGCCACCGACCCAGTGACTGGGCAGCTGTATGTGTCCGATACCAACTCGCGGAGGATCTACCGGCCCAAGGTCCTGACGGGGATCAAGGAACTGCAGAGTAACGCGGAGGTGGTGGCAGGGACCGGGGAGCACTGTCTGCCCTTTGACGAGACCCACTGTGGGGATGGGGGCAAGGCCACGGAGGCCCTGCTCACTGGGCCAAAAGGTAGGACCTGAGCCAACATTAGTCTGTTCCCTCCAGGGTTTGCCAATTCCGCTCCTGGAAAACTCCTGGGTGTAAAGGCTGCAGGCTTTTGTTCCAGCCCTGCAGTAAAACATTTGATTAGAACACAATTAGCTGAATTGGATGTGCTACCGCAGGGCTGAAATTGAATCCTGCAAAGCTTTCAAAAGATTGGTGATTCACAGCACAAAATATGTTTTAGAAGTAATGTGTTATCCCTTTTCACCAGGTCAGAAAATGTTTACACAAGGGTAACTGGCAGTAAATGTAAAATGCACATAAAATCAGTAGTGGATTCAGACGTGTCAGGTGAACTATTGTGTCCTCACCTTTGGTCTAATAATTTCCTCATAATCTCCAATGTTCTCTTTCAATTGCTACCATGGTCATGCATATGCTTTTTAAATTTTAAATTTGGCCCTATCCATATAGGCCAATTTCCACGAGCATAAGGGGTTAAGAAGTCATGGATTATTAGTTTGTCTGGTGTGTGCCAGTCTTTAAAGTCCCCCCTAATGGCCCAGTTTAGACTGCATTTAAAAGAGTGGGTTTGACTGAAGGGAGTCTGGGAGGGAGTGACTCTAACTATGAAATGGGAGGAGGTAGAGGCTGGGGGAAAGATGGCAGATGGCTAGGGTTTTCTTTTCCAGACGTTTGCTGAAATATGCTCAAATGTGACACTTTTCATCTGTCTGAATTTCCCCTCCGACTCCCAGAATGCATTGGTGGTCCCTCAGCTCTTTAATGTTTCAGTAGCCAGGCAATCTTTGTGCAGACCTACATGTAGCCACAGGTCAAACCAAAGCACTCACCTATAAAAATAAATCATAAAAAAATAAACTGATTTAGAAGCTATTAAATCTGATAAAGGCAGAATATATACCAATTCCTCACCTATTGTGATCTACTTTTCTCACCCTGTTGAGTTTAAAAACCAACCACAGTGTGTTTACACCAGCGTTTTATAGCGCTTATTGAAAAAATAAATGGAAATATACGAGAGGTTTAATTGAAATCCTATAGGCACCGCTCTCTGTTAGGAGCCCACAATAACATGATGAGATGTGAAGTGTGCCATGGTTGCTAATGTATTTTCCCTGTGTGGGACAAATTACTACGGCAAGCACTCTCTCTTCGCACAGAAAGTTGGAACCCTCAGCCGACACTCAATCAGTTGAGCAATTTTGCCCACCATTGTAACCATGGCAACTGCCTGTCGTTCACCCGTTTCGTCTAAAATTGGCCCTAGCCGTCATTTCCCCCCGCCCACCCATTTCACAGATAGAGTGAAGAGGGTTGATGATTGTTGGGTGTTGGAGCTGCAATTTAAGGGAAAAAAAGTCACGCTCATTGACACTGTACCTATGAGTTCTGTTTTTAGAGGTGGGATATGGCGGGATGCGCGGTGCCAGGCACACATACAGTAGAGATACAGCCTTTCCCACTTCACCCTCAGAAATTATTCAATAGCAGGAAAGCAGGCGGTTGAATTATTGAAGGGTGTGCTTTTTGCAGTGACCTGAATAATGGGAAGCCAAACTCGACACATGTATCCGTCGTGTTCTGTCCACAGAGTCATGGAGGCAGAAAGAACTTGACATTTCCCACATCTGACACATCTATCATCTGCCTTTCTTTTATTCCCCCCCTTCCCCCCTTTTGTCTTGACAGGTATCGCTGTGGACAAGAATGGACTGATATATTTTGTGGACGGCACCACGATCCGGAGAGTTGACCAAAGCGGCATCATATCCACACTCCTGGGCTCCAATGACCTCACGTCGGCACGCCCCCTGACCTGTGACATCAGCATGGACATCAATCAGGTGACTGTCAGATTACCAGTCAGGTCTCCCTCAAGCCTGTTCGGTCCTCAAGTCAGTTCCCATAGGGCTCACATCACAGCGCCACCTTGTGGTTCTCTTCCTGCCCATCTATGAGTCACTGAGTCTGGAGTGTTACATAATGTCAATCTCTTTAGGATTCTGAGATCACAAATATATATTTTTTTATCAAGGGCATGCCAATTTGACCAATCATCTCACTATTACCGCATAAAACCATCAAATCTCTGCAATATTAGCGCATTAAACTGTCTGATTACCACACTACAAAAAGAAGGTTAGCATAAAATGGTTCAATCAAGCCATTTTTGTGACAATTTGGACAAAATCATTGCATATTGCCATGCAAAATGTAAAATATGCTGCAGTAAAATCAAACAATTATGACCGCAGCGAACCCCCAAAACTGCCATGAAATCATGATAATGGAAGTACTTACACAGTTAAATAATACACCTTTGGGCAAGGTTATCTCAGGGGAAGAAAATACATTAGAAGGCATTGTATTGTGGTTTAAGGACCTCTATCTTTCAAGTTGCTGAAGCTTATTTTTGGGTATCTAGAAAAGTGTTTCCCAATCTGTTCCTTAAGGACCCTCAGGACTGCATATTGTTATTGCACTACACTAGCACGTCTGACTCATATAAGTCAAATAACCACCAAGCCCTTGATTAGTTTAATCAGGTGTAATCGAAGTTCATGTAGTCAGCAACTGATTTTTCCTACCAAACAACATTTCAGCATTTCAACAATTTTCCACAGATGCAAAGGAACGTGTCTCCAAAAATCTTCCCTTAACAGTTGATAATGGTGCATGAAGAAGGCAATAAGTTACCTCCTCATGAACATAGTGCCCTGTCAGGAGGCAATAAGTTACCTCCTCATAAACATAGTGCCCTGTCAGGAGGCAATAAGTTACCTCCTCATAAACATAGTGCCCTGTCAGGAGGCAATAAGTTACCTCCTCATAAACATAGTGCCCTGTCCTAAGTTACCTCCTCATAAACAGTGCCCTGTCAGGAGGCAATAAGTTACCTCCTCATAAACATAGTGCCCTGTCAGGAGGCAATAAGTTACCTCCTCATAAACATAGTGCCCTGTCAGGAGGCAATAAGTTACCTCCTCATAAACATAGTGCCCTGTCAGGAGGCAATAAGTTACCTCCTCATGAACATAGTGCCCTGTCAGGAGGCAATAAGTTACCTCTCTGAACATAAACATAGTGCCCTGTCAGGAGGCAATAAGTTACCTCCTCATAAACATAGTGCCCTGTCAGGAGGCAATAAGTTACCTCCTCATAAACATAGTGCCCTGTCAGGAGGCAATAAGTTACCTCCTCATGAACATAGTGCCCTGTCAGGAGGCAATAAGTTACCTCCTCATAAACATAGTGCCCTGTCAGGAGGCAATAAGTTACCTCCTCATAAACATAGTGCCCTGTCAGGAGGCAATAAGTTACCTCCTCATGAACATAGTGCCCTGTCAGGAGGCAATAAGTTACCTCCTCATGAACATAGTGCCCTGTCAGGAGGCAATAAGTTACCTCCTCATGAACATAGTGCCCTGTCAGGAGATAATAAGTTACCTCCTCATGAACATAGTGCCCTGTCAGGAGGCAATAAGTTACCTCCTCATGAGGCTAAAACATTAACTCAATATAACGTTGTCTATCCTCTCAAACATCTCCACTCTATCCCCTTCCATTACATACAGTCTCTGACATGGTGCAAATGAATAATGAAGAAAATAAAACTAAGAAAGCTTTTATCAAATTAAAATGGAATGGCGGGCCTCCATTACACACCATATATTTAGGGTCTCTGGAGGGGACGTTTCAGGAGTGGATTGGAGTCGAGAGTCAAACTCAACTTGGATTGGAGTCCCATACCTCTGTCCTTTACATCAAGGGGACATGCCAGAGAGCATTTCCATTTGTCTTATCGGAACCCTAATGGAGGCATGAAACCATCAGGCGGATTGGCCTGCATAGGACTAAACATGTCATCTTAAGTTAATTAAGACACTTCAATGTTACAACCCAACACAGATATCCTTTTGGCTAGACTGTAGCATCCCAAGGCATATTGTCCCCCATAAGAAGGCAGACTGGTAGGCTGGCATGCATGGCACAGCAGGCACAGAGACAGCCTTAAGGGCAAAATGCCTTGTTATGAATCACTGTCTGGAAAGGAAGATTAAGGATGTGTTTTCACACAGTTTTTGACAATGCTGATGTCACACTGAAATATTTCAGAGATTGTAGACATTTCTAATGGGACAAGGTTGCCAATGTCACATTGGTGATGTGTAGATGGAGAAGATCACAGTAATTTGGGTTGACAGTCACGTTTTAATGCCATGTCTCTGTGAAGTGGTGCCTATAACAATGTCCCAATCTGCAGGTGCTCCTGGAGTGGCCTACCGACCTAGCGGTCAGCCCCATGGATAACTCCCTGTACGTCCTGGACAACAATGTGGTCCTACGAATCACTGAGAACGGGCAGGTCAGCATTGCAGCAGGCCGGCCCATTCACTGCCCTTTGGCCGGAATGGACCGTGGAGGTCAAAGGGCAGCACTGACGCCCCTGGAGTCTGCCATTGCCATCGCCGTGTCCTACCACGGCGCCATCTTCATCGCCGAAACTGATGAGCGGAAGCTGAGCCGAATCCGAACTGTATCCATCGATGGTGAAATAACCCATCTGGTGGGGTCGCCGTCCGACTGCGACTGTAAGAACGATGTTAACTGCGATTGTTACCAGACGGGTGATGGCTACGCCAAAGACGCCCGTCTCAACGCACCGTCCTCTCTTGTCGTGGCACCCGATGGCACCCTGTATATGGCAGACCTGGGCAACATCCGCATCCGGGCGGTCGGTAGGAACGGGCCTGCGTTGACCTCCAATGCCAACACCTTCGAGGTGGCGTCGCCGGACGCCCAGGAAGTGTACGTCTTTGACACCAATGGTACCCACCAACACACCGCCAGCCTCATGACGGGTGACTTGAAGTATACCTTCAGCTACAGCACGGAGAACGACGTAACCGCCATGACCGATAGCAACGGAAACACCCTGAGAATCCGCCGCGACCCTAACCGCATGCCTGTGCGCATAGTCGCCCCTGACAACCAGGTAATCTGGCTGACCATGGGGACCAACGGTGGGCTGAAGACCTTGATGGCTCAAGGCCAGGAACTGGTGCTGCTCACCTACCATGGTAACACTGGCCTGCTGGCTACCAAGACCTCTGAAATCGGCTGGACCACATTCTACGAGTGAGTATACAGAAGTAAGAGGGTCTGATTCCTGGAATGGCTGAATAGACCTTCACTTTTTGGGGTGATGAGAGTCTGACTAGATAATTATATTTGAGTAATATGAAGAAATAGTCATTGATCATAAGGTAAGCTAAATAAGTTACTGCTTTGCACTTAAAAGGTACTTAAATTGATATTATACTCTGCTCAAAAAAATAAAGGGAACACTTAAACAACACAATGTAACTCCAAGTCAATCACACTTCTGTGAAATCAAACTGTCCACTTAGGAAGCAACACTGATTCACAATAAATTTCACATGCTGTTGTGCAAATGGAATAGACAACAGGTGGAAATTATAGGCAATTAGCAAGACACCCCCAATAAAGGAGTGGTTCTGCAGGTGGTGACCACAGACCACTTCTCAGTTCCTATGCTTCCTGTCTGATGTTTTGGTCACTTTTGAATGCTGGCAGTGCTTTCACTCTAGTGGTAGCATGAGACGGAGTCTACAACCCACACAAGTGGCTCAGGTAGTGCAGCTCATCCAGGAAGGCACATCAATGCGAGCTGTGGCAAGAAGGTTTGCTGTGTCTGTCAGCATAGTGTCCAGAGCATGGAGGCGCTACATCAGGAGACAGGCCAGGACCTGCAGGACCTTTGGCATTTGCCAGAGAACACCAAGATTGGCAAATTCGCCACTGGCGCCCTGTGCTCTTCACAGATGAAGGAAGGCAGGTTCACAGGCTGCAACATCTTCCAGCATGACCGGTTTGGTGGTGGGTCAGTCAGCCAGAGGTAGCCTGACTGCCATTAGGTACCGAGATGAGATCCTCAGACATGGAGGCCACAGACCATCCGCCACCTCATCAGGAGCATGCCCAGGCGTTGTAGGGAGGTCATACAGGCACATGGAGGCCACACACACTACTGAGCCTCATTTTGACTTGTTTTAAGGACATTACATCAAAGTTGGATCAGCCTGTAGTGTGGTTTTCCACTTTAATTTTGAGTGTGACTCCAAATCCAGACCTCCATGGGTTGATACATTTGATTTCCAATGATAATTTTTGTGTGATTTTGTCGTCAGCACATTCAACTATGTAAAGAAAAAAGTATTTAATAAGAATATTTCATTCATTCAGATATAGGATGTGTTATTTTAGTGTTCCCTTTATATTTTTGAGCAGTGTACTTTCATCTTGACGTGAAATTGGTGGCAGTCACAGTAACTTCCTTCACATTGACACACACTGGAGAATTTGCCCACAGTGTCATATTTTGACCCTTTGATGTTGCTTACATACTCTGAAAAAAATGACACCATGCATCAATGGAAACATTCATGAATCATAATGATCACCTTTACATTAACTTCTCCATCTATCTTTCAGCTATGACAGCGAAGGCAGGCTAATGAACGTGACGTTCCCCACCGGAACAGTGAACAACCTGTACACCGACATCTACAGGGCCTTGACCGTGGACATTGAGAGCTCCTTGACTGAAGAGGAAATTAGCATTACCACCAATACCTCCACCATTCGTGCCTTCTATACATTGGCTCAGGGTAAGCCACACATCTCCTCCTCTCTGTCTTGCTAAAACAAGTACAAACAGTTCAGATGGCCATTTTGAAAGTAGTTATTTGTCATTGTTGCTTGGGTTGTCACGGCAATGTTGAGTAAGATTAAGTCATGTATCATTATGGGTGAGCGGTTTTGACAGAAGACAGTGTAAATGATTTCTTCCTCAGTGTGTGGGGTAAGCAGAAACCTTGTATCGTAACTCTTTGTCCACTGTATTGAGCTATTTATTTAATTCTTCCATTTGTTGTAGTTCTATAGTTATTTTTTAAATGTTAATCAGTTTTCTACCAGTGAGTAGTTGTTTTTTTGATTTAGGTGGCAAGATTTCCCTGAGTATCCACAACAATGATTTAGAGTTACAATACTTAGTACAATGTTATCATTTATGACCCTGTCTTTTAAACATTTCAGATCAATGTAGAAGCAGTTATCAGGTTGGCTATGATAACTCTCTGAGGATCACCTATGCCAACGGAATGGACACCCACTACCAGACTGAGCCCCACATCCTGGCGGGCACTGCCAACCCCACCGTGGCACGGCGTAACATGAGTTTGCCAGGGGAGAGTGGGCAGAATCTGGTTGAGTGGCGCTTCCGCAAGGAGCAAACCAGGGGCAAAGTCATTGTTTTTGGGCGCAAGCTAAGGGTGAGTTTCACTTTATTATTCAGAGTTTCATTTATCTGTAAGACATGTTGTTCACTAATTTACTGTATATTAACTATGACACTTACCTGAAGTGTAGACCTACAGCAAAATAATTTAAATGCCTCCCTGGATGCATCAATGATTAATCCTGGAGTTCCGTGTGAGATATGAGCATACCTGATTTCAATTAAATGCAGTAAAATAGTACCTGCTTCCAAATTCCCAATACCCTATACTGCCAGTATTTTTCTCCAGAACCTGCCAATGAGATTTACAATTGACGTTATGAACTTAACTTGGGTAGTTACTTTCCTTAACAGCAATTTTGGGTTTAATCGTTTCTGAGCAAATGCCAGTGTCTCTCAGTTTAATGAAGCCCTTGAAGGAGCTGTTCATCTCCTCTCACTGACTGCCAAAGAGTGGCAATCACACTAAATGCTGTTTTTAGGGCACCAGACAAAATAATAAGTGCACTCTCCGTGACTCTGTGACTTAAAAGTCTGTAGCATAGAATTAGGAATTAGACTACTAGAATTGACATGAACCTTCTTATGATGGTATACAAGGTCAGCCATTTTGGTAAGGGAGTTGGGAGCTACCTAGTCAATAATTTGTCAAATTAACTGCCAATAGGCCAACATTTCATTCAAACAATGCAGTCAATGCATAGCCATACACAGGCTCAACAAGTTGTAAATGATATTGTACTGATATGGTATCATATTATAACACTTACAGCTTTCCAAGAAGACAACATTAAGACATTTATGGTATGCTTGCATATATTTTAGAGGCTATTTCTAAATCAAATTGATATAAATTTTGTATACGTTATTGTATATTGTATACTGTATTTATAATTATATATATTTATTATTATATATTTTAGGTTGACAATAATTTTGTTATACAATTACTGCTATATCATATGCCTTACTTGTATTTTCCTGCTTAAGTAAGAGAATGAAAAGCATCACCTATGCCTCTACTGCAATTCGGACTGGTTTGGATTTCTCCCAATGGCTGACATTTTCATACCATTCTGAAACTTTGAGGGTTTGTGACATAGCCCCTCTAGTAATCTAATATGATCTCTATGGTCTGTTGTTGTTTTGGCTTGGCTTTGATTCAATACACATACCAACTAATAGGTGAATGGACGGAACATTCTATCGGTTGATTACGACCGTACACTGAGGATGGAGAAGATTTACGATGACCACAGGAAGTTCCTGCTGAAGATTATCTATGACGGCGCGGGCCACCCTGTGCTGTGGGTACCCAGCAGTAAGCTGCTTCCCGTGAACGTCAGCCGGAGCAGCAACGGTCAGATCAGTGCCCTCCAGAGGGGGCAGACCAGCGAGCGGTTGGAGTATGACGCTCAAGGACGCGTTGTGTCCAGATTGTTTGCTGACGGGAAGACGTGGAGTTACACATACCTGGACAAGGTGAGGGTTGAAGTGATTCAATAAAAGGATTTGGTTTCTCCACTGGTCGCTCAGTGCACAACACAAATGGATGATGAAAGTAATTGTGTATAGGAATGCAGGCCCCATACACGCTTTGCTTAACTCTTCCCTGTTTTGGGGACTTGCGTGGATCTGGTACCGCTTCCGACTGATATTTTCGCTTAAAAATTGATATGTGGTCATCATAGATTGAAATGTATTGCATATAAAAAAATCTTTATTTAACTAGGCAAGCCAGTTAAGAACAAATTCTTATTTTCAATGATGGCTTAGGAACAGTGGGTTAACTGCCTTGTTCAGGGGCAGAACGACAGATTTTTACCTTGTCAGCTTGGGGATTTGATCTTGTAACCTTTCGGTTACTAGTCTAAACACTCTAACCACTAGGCTTCCTGCTGCCCCTGCATTGAGCAGTAGCCCTGATTCTCACGGACACAGGAGTATGTGTCTTCTGCCTTTGTGAAGCAGGATGTGAAATCTGACACCACTTAAAGAGGAGCTGTCCCTCCTACCATTTCATTCGCTTTCCGACTGTCCATCAACTCCTGGCTGAAACCTACATCACAGCCACTTACATCGTAACGCAGCAGGAGAGAGTGATTTCGTTGCTGTAGTGCATTCAGAGATCGATTTATACCAGTCATCTAAAATAATTAATAGATAAAAAATTAAAATGTTCTGTTTGTCATAGACGGACAATATTAATATGAGATGAAAAGCGAGTTCCTATCTAGTTCAAAAAGCCAAGACGGAGCTCTGTCAGACGTTCACAGTGATGGGGGCAGATGTTTTGATCAAGAGAGACCTTTAGAAAATATGTATTTTACAGTTATAAGGAAGGTGAAATCTTATATTTAGTCATTTTTAAAATTGATTATACTATATATAGAACATATATAAGTCATGTCAAGCCTTATTCATACAGTTTTGTTGAATAGGAAATAGACAAAAAAAAAAAGTTTATATTTTCATTTTTCTATCATATTTGTACTGTGTACTTATTAAGCTTGTGTCCTTAAGTGCCTACACCAGAAAGGTGAGATTTGACCCTTTCTTGGAGTATGCAGCATTACTATTATAGTTATTGTTTATGGCCCTCTCATGATAAATAATTCCTGTTGGGGATTACTTAGATTACATTTAGTTACTTTTCAGAGGTTTTAAGCAGAACTTCTAAACCTCTCTCACACACACACACACACACACACACACACACACACACACACACACACACACACACACACACACACACACACACACACACACACACACACACGGTACTTGCCTACATTAGAGCTGCTCATTATGGTAACACATCCACTTTAAGAACAGAACTCCTCGCAGAACTTCCCTGAGAACAGAACTCCTCGCAGAACTTCCCTAAGAACAGAACTCCTCACAGAACAGCAGGGTAGCCTAGTGGTTAGAGCGTTGGTCTAGTAACCGGAAGGTTGCAAGTTCAAACCCCCGACCTGACAATGTACAAATCTGTCGTTCTGCCCCTGAACTGAACCCCCTGAACCCCCCTGTTCCTAGGCCGTCATTGAAAATAAGAATTTGTTCTTAACTGACTTGCCTAGTTAAATAAAGGTGAAATAAATAAATAAATAACAGAACTCCTTGCTGATTTCCCTAAGAACATAACTCCTTGCTGAATTTCCCTAAGAACAGAACTTCCCTAAGAACATACAGTGAGGGAAAAAAGTATTTGATCCCCTGCTGATTTTGTATGTTTTCCCACTGACAAAAAAATGATCAGTCTATAATTTTAATGGTAGGTTTATTTGAACAGTGAGAGATAGAATAACAACAAAAAAATCCAGAAAAACGCATGTCAAAAATGTTATAAATTGATTTGCATTTTAATGAGGGAAATAAGTATTTGACCCCCTCTCAATCAGAAAGATTTCTGGCTCCCAGGTGTCTTTTATACAGGTAATGAGCTGAGATTAGGAGCACACTCTTAAAGGGAGTGCTCCTATTCTCAGTTTGTTACCTGTATAAAAGATACTGTATCTGTCCACAGAAGCAATCAAGCAATCAGATTCCAAACTCTCCACCATGGCCAAGACCAAAGAGCTCTCCAAGGATGTCAGGGACAAGATTGTAGACCTACACAAGGCTGGAATGGGCTACAAGACCATCGCCAAGCAGCTTGGTGAGAAGATGACAACAGTTGGTGCGATTATTCGCAAATGGAAGAAACACAAAAGAACTGTCAATCTCCCTCGGCCTGAGGCTCCATGCAAGATCTCACCTCGTGGAGTTGCAATGATCATGACAACGGTGAGGAATCAGCCCAGAACTACACGGGAGGATCTTGTCAACGATCTCAAGGCAGCTGGGACCATAGTCACCAAGAAAACAATTGGTGACACCACTACGCCGTGAAGGACTGAAATCCTGCAGCGCCCGCAAGGTCCCCCTGCTCAAGAAAGCACATATACATGCCCGACTGA